>NW_013952733.1:500658-513851 GCF_001266775.1 Austrofundulus limnaeus
GAGTAATCAAAATCTGAGGATGTGAGAATTTGTTCCATGAGTTTAGGAAACTTGTGCATGCAGCTGTGCGTGAATCCCAATAACAACATTGG
Organism: Austrofundulus limnaeus; assembly: GCF_001266775.1. NCBI lineage: Eukaryota > Metazoa > Chordata > Actinopteri > Cyprinodontiformes > Rivulidae > Austrofundulus > Austrofundulus limnaeus. Next base: position 500,751 of record NW_013952733.1, read on the forward strand.
TGTCTGTGTGCAGCAAATGTGTTTAGTTTTGTTTTCAGTGTGAACACAGAAACATATATAGAAAAGGGAGACCAGAGTTTAAGAACTGTACACAAATTACAAGATCGGTTTGTAAAATTTAAACATATCAAAAGAACTGTCTGTGTTTCTTCTAAATCACAACAGATATTTTCTGAATTAGACGTGCATATCTTTCCTTTAAACGACAATCCAACATTTAAATTAGAAACATGTCAGTCAGGGGCACCATCGGGGGTGTAGTTGTATGCATTGTTTTCCATAAATAGAAATTTAAATGAGAAAAGAAAAGAAAATTCTTGAATGAGCTGAGTTGTGACTGGTGTTCTCTGTCAGTAGATCCATCTATAAAAAATAAAAAATAAAATAAAATGGTAACAGACAGTAATTATTCTACTCTTATCGTTTTTTTAAATGCTGTAACAGCACACAATCAAAGTTTGGTTGTTAAGTGGCACCCCAACACTAACAGAGGACTATCTGCCCATCCCTTTGAAAATGTTTTAAACAATGTCAGCTTGTAAGACTTTTTAAAAGGTTCACCCTTGTGTTACTTTGTTATTTATTTAAACATTTAGTCAGTTTAAGGTTTGACATGTTTTCAATATATTGAGTCTGCAGTGAATTGTCTGCTTTTTATGCTGTTGACAGCAAGTGATGTTTAGAAGTTAGTAAGCCTAGAATTTTCCAATTTTTATGCTACTGAACCCAAATAACTGCTCCATTATCCACTGATGATGTCTGTTAGTACAACTGTTTATTCTTACAATGTCAAAATGTATTTCTACAATTACCCCAGGGGGGTCAACAGGTTTTAGATAGAAGCTAAAGCATAGTTTAGTTAAATTTGCACCCTAAAAGGGTCAAAGTGTTGTGTTATGGCCTAATAGTCTACTTTATTTAAAATCATAAAAGAAAAAAAATAAGAATAACATGCTCTGCAAGCAATATAATAAATCTAAAATAGTTTATTAAATTAGCAGCAGATAAAACTTTTCATCTGTGCACTGAAGTGCAGTTTGACAACTAAAGGCGTTAAGGGTTAATTGGTCAGCGTGACGTCGCCTGAGCTTTTATTATTTATTTATTTGTTTGTTTGGTCTTTTAAATTCCCACCTCAGCTGCGCCTCTATTGGACGGTTGAGTCAGAGCTCCATCAGCCTCTTCAGGCCACTCCACGGATTGGACGGAGAGCTGTCACTCAATAGTTAGAGCTCTCGCGACCACAACACAGCTGCGACACAACTTGAACTGTTGTTGTTTGAGGCGCACAAGCAGCGAGGCGGCGCTCAGAAACAACCTAAGAACAAAGTAATTACACAACAGGCTGCAACATCGGAGTTTGTGCATGCATGTGCACAAATTAAACATTTTATTTTTAGTTTAAGTCCGTCCTGGGTGCAAAATCCCCCCTCTTTCACTCCCTCTGCACAGGATGTTTGGTAAACATCCGCCCTCATTTATTATTTTTATGGTAAAACAATCACTATATCATTAATTCATTCTAAGAGAAGTCACCTCAATAGCCACTGGGGAACCTTTTTTTTTTTTTTTGCACATTACAGTTCGATGGCGCGTAGAAACAATAAATATTTTCAGAATAACCAGCAAAGTTGTGTGCCAGCAGACTTTTAGAAAAATAAAAGCGCAAACTGCTTGTTTAGGTGGAAATATGATGCATAGTTAACTTACATCACATTTAGAGCATGCATCTCCAAACAGATTTGCGCACAAATGCAGAGAAATTAGTTTTACCAAAAAAAAGGTGTTTTATGTTGTTTGTAAAAAAAAAAAAAAAAAAAAAAACTTCTTGCAGAGTTTTAATTCTGCACCAGAAAGAGAGGCTCAACTTATCGGATATTCCTGCTCCACAACCCCGACAGGAGCTATTTAACAATAATCCCGGTGAAGTGAGAAGAGTTCACTCCCAGAATCAGCTCCCAGAACGCGCCAAATGAAAACATGAAGACAGAAAGAAAGACGAGGAGCTCCGTCCTTTGCTTACCTTAATTACGACATTCAGAGTTGTCAGGTGTCTGTCTGTCTCCCTGTCTGTCTGTCTCCCTGTCTGTCTGTCTCCCAGTCCGTCTGTGTTGCTGGGCAGCGATAATCCACAAGGAGAAGAAGACGCGCAAAGCAAAGTGAATAAATGTCAACAAACTGGCTGCTCTGTCCAACACATAGTTGTCAGTTTGACAGCTAGAAGTCTACTGCGTATTATCAGTAGTAATCCTCAACAGCGAGCCGCTGCTCCTGTAAAACACGCACACACACACAGACACACACACAGACACACGCATGTACGCGCGCGCACTCACACTGACAGGGGCGAACCACAGCGATGGGTCGGGCGACAGCGACACCTTAATCTTACAGTAGCCTGTTATTACTGTACAAAAATAAAACAAAATTAATATGGCTGTAAATTTTTTTGCAGAATAACAGTTTTCTTAATCTTCTGAATTTAATAATAATAAAATATATTTATATTTAAAAAGTGGAGTCCCAAAAACAAACGGAGGAGACGGTCGGACTTGCAGTCAGCGCGACGTCATTCTGCTCACATGGACCCTCCTACTGCAACGAGTGCAACTCAGAGGACTGGGGGGAGGAGGGAGGGGCGTTCAGCGCAGGTAAGACACCGAGCAGAGCAGACTGGAAATAGGGCACCGCTCTTCTAAGAGCTCAGTTGTTTGGAGAAAAGATCAAATAAAATGCACCTAATGGCACTACTGGATTTTTAAGGGGGAAAAAAATGCAAGAGACTTATTTTACCAGCATAAATATATTCTACTTCATGTGGTTTAATGTTATTTTCATGTTTTGTGACTTTTTTTTTTTGTCCACTGGAGTCATTCACCCTAACTCAACACACCAGCTTAGATCATTTGATGTAGGTCAGGAGGAGCCACCCTAAATGAAGTTCATGCAAACCAAGTACTGATGGTGAGTCCGTGACTGCTGTCTCCACTAGGTGGCGCAAAGTTTCTATTCCTGCTCAATCAGTGGAATGACATTCATTTTTTCATTTTTTTTAAATACGAAAAAAATAACTACACAAAATGCATTTTCTGCAGAAATACAGTGTGAATGTGCTGTATGATTTTATTGGACTTAGCTAAATAAGAGTTGTAAGAAGTAAAACAAACAAAATAGTACTTAAAATTCACAAAGTTGGTGTCAGAATGAGCAAATATGTAGCTAAATATAACAAAACAGAGGGCAAAGCCAAAAAGAGTAAAGAAAAAAAAATCGGGGAAAAACAGATGCAAAAATTGGCTAAATAGCTATAAATAGCTAAACAAATGTGAAAGCTAAAATGAGCAAAACAGTAGCTAATAGTTACAGCAATGGAGCTAAAAGTAGCAAATAATAATAATAAATTAATGCAAAAGTAACATTCAACAAAACAATTCCTAAAGTTAGCAAAACTATCTAAAAGCTAAATGGAACAAAATGGAAGCTGAAAGCTAAAGGAAGCAAAACAGTTGCTAAAAGTGTTAAAGTAAATCAAGTATGCTGAAGTAGATTGTAAATAGAGCAATGATTATGAACCGAATCAATCTCATTGTATTTAAACACGGGAAATATTTGTAAACACATTTATATATACATATGAAAGGCATGTTTCAAGTCATAGTTCAGTCATCTCCTAAATAAGCTAAATGGTATTTTATTCAATACTGTATATGGTTAAAATAGCACAACATAAGCAAGAAAAGTACAAGAAAAAAAACATACAGCAAAAAATACAAGAAAATAAATTATCAAAAAATATAGTTGTAGTAGTATAATGGTTAATTACGCACTAGGAAAGTAAATTGTAACAAAAACATGTTTTCAGAAATATAAGACCAATAAAAGCATAATCAATTATATAAAAGATATGTATGCACACTTTGTGAAACAGATGAGATCAGTAAAGCTCACTAATAACTTAATGCACCCATGCAGGAAAAAAAAAACATCAACAACAACATGCCCATGTGTTGCGACTCCCTTGTTTGGTTTAATCTGTTATTTACATTTTATTGCATATATCATGGCAACAACATGAGTGTAGTCTTTAGCTTCTCTTCAGCAACAGAATCAGTTTAATCTCTGTAGTTGTCAGTCACATTCTGCAGCTGCATCAAGCCCTCCATGTTGGATTTAAAGCTGTGAACGTGGAGCTCAGACAAGGAGTTTCAGTGTTCATCTTCACCGCTTGTAGCCAGCCTTCAGCCACCACCAAACTAGGCATCAGGAGTTAAATTAGTCAAAGCCAAGCTGCCTGGTAATCACCCATAAATGGGCATCTGCTACAGTAAGAGACCCAAGATATGTCCAATTTTTTTAATGACTATTAAAGCAGTTTCATTTCTTTTAGCTGTGCATAATGGGTGGCAATTGAACAAATAGGCCAGTATCACTTAGCTTTATATAAAATTATTTTTTCATACAATCACACTGGTCCACAGCAGAGAGAAAATAAAACAGAACTGTGCATTTTTTCTTCATTTGTTTGAGGTTTTAGACCATTTCAGACAACTCCCTGATAATGACAATAGCTTAAAAACACTGAACATGGTCCAATCTAGCTGTCTTCGAAAGAGAACAGGAGCTCTTTCACATGACTGATTGCCATGATTAGAAGCAGGCTTCCATTCGACTAAAGACACATAGCTGACAACTCCAGAAGCTGAAAAGGCCAACTGCATAACAGAGGTGCAGGCTGTGCCTCCTGGGGACAGGTGAATTGGAGCATGTTAACGCTGGAGCAAAACACTCGTCAACCCAGCAGTAGACCCAGTCCTCATCCTGTGTGGTAATTACGGGGTTAGTTTCAATCAGACAAGTTAGCTGTCATCACTATCGGTTATCTTGTCTCCGTTCAGCAGTTCTTCTTGATGGTTATTAATCAGAGCCAATAAGGTGCATCTCCATCCAGAACACACTGGATCTCTGACCATAACTGCTTTTTTTCACAACTTTACTGTCAAATATTCCATTGAATTTATACCACGTCCAGGTTTTCATTTCAAAGTTTAAAAATATGTCCAGATGTAAGGCTTGTGCTACAGTTTTACTTTTGTTTTAAAAAGCTTTAGGTAACAGACCTTAGCTTGCTGATTAGTCAGAGTTTCGGAGTTTATTGGTTGACCATTTGTGCCCTCTAGCAGCAACATTAATGGTGTGTTCCATTTACATTGTATTCCTGGAACTGGTAAATGGCAGTGAAGTCATTTCCCAACAAACCACTGCATTCCAGTTAGCCGACAGGCAATTGTATTACTGCCACTGACCCAGCTACAACAATGCTACAATGTGAACAATGACAAAAAGAGAGCTCTACTATGTACGTCATGCAAATAAACATTGATTTTAATACATACAGTATTGCACAGAAAACACACTTGTGCGAGTGATTAAACATGCACAAAAATTAGGAAAGATATTTAACAGTAAAAGTCACGGAGTTAACATTCTAAAGCTGTAAGTAGCCGCCATCTTGAAATCGAAACTGGGGGCAGTTTCATTTCTTCCACTTTACGAGTGCAATATTACCACTGGAGGGGGCGTTCCAGTTTAAATCTACCAATGGGAACTGGGAAACTACCACTTCCCAGGACTACTGGAATGCACCATAAAACTCTCTGCTTCTGCTAAATGTTTCCCCTGTCATTTCCCAGTCTTGGTGCAGTTCTTTACTACAGCCCAGTCTTACTGTTGTGAGAACTTATCCTGATAGATTAAAATGTTGCATTTTGACTTTGTGTTTCCAAACATCTGACCACCCTGCAGATGAGCCAGAACCTTACCTTATCAACACATGGACCAAACCTCCTGCCTCCTTCTCAAACCCTTGCAAAATTTAAAGATGGTGCAAAACAACAGCAATAATTGTTTGCCCGTTGCCCTTCCACACAGTTTCAACTGTCACTGCAGAACATACTGTAATGCACATGCCTCATGTCTAGCAAAGTGACACAACAAAACAAGTTTTAATGGATTAGAGTCCATGCAGTCTGACCCCATCATTCCCCATTGTGTACCTTCTTGCACCCTTAACAGAACATTGTTATGGACTGAGAGGAACATTCCAAGGCCAATTAGACCATTCATCCATTCATGGCAACACCAGCAATCCTGCAAAAGTATGAGTAGTGCATGCAAATTAGAAAAGCTACCAGCTGTTATATCAGAGTTGAGGAGAAGTAGAAAAGACTACCGGTAAATAAGTGATGAATTTTTAGGGGGCAATCAGTCAGTCAGCTGTCACCACTTAAGAGGTGATGGCCACAGGTCATCATGGTCTACACGTGCTTCTTGAGTAAAGTGGCAGAAGGAAGAATAGTTGCAAGCCATCACTGCGTCAATATGTTTAGGTTTGGTGGAGGGTCATCACCTGAGGACTGGCCTTTAAGATTCTGGCTTCTGGCTCCCAACCAGGACTGCAGCTCCTCCAGCACTTTCTTCTGGCTCTGTGCTTCGGCCTGGACCAGATCTGACTACAACGAATAAAATCTGTCCCAGAGTTGCTGTCAGTTCAGGTTGTTGTTACTGCAATAGACTAATAGGAGAACCACACCATTCTTTTTTTCAGCTACTCTAGGTTTTATTTTATGCAAGAACAGTCAATATAGATTTTTTTTAAATTCCAAACCCATTTCATAATGACTGAACCACATGCACTATTACCAGTTTCATGAAAAAGTCTTGTATTGGCTAAAGTTATGAGTAATTGTGTTGGATGATTGTGACTTGGCTGTAAAATGGCTGTTTAGGGCCCCAAAACAATACAGCAGATAAAAAAGACAGCTTAACAACCTCCCACAGTTGCATTAATTAGACTCACCTGGGGCTGTGTCTATGAATCTTTGCATCCTTTTGAGCCTACGAAACAGGACAATATCATCAATGGCAAAAAAGAAAGAATGTTTAACATCCAGTTATGAAAATGCATCTGCACTGAAGACCCAGTAAAATGTTTTTTTCTGTATTTTTTCTGAAATAAATTGATGTTAGTGTGTGAAAATAGGTTTGGCTCATTGAGTGATAAGCTCTAAAAATAGTGCCAAGTTCTGTAAAAACGGTGGAGATTTTGCATGCATTTACAAATGTCTTGGGTCAGGATACGGTTGGTGAGCACACTATTTGCATGAGCTTAACAATTTGATTAACCCTCTTCAGAAAAATGTCTTCACTATACTTGAGGTCACCATTACACCTATCCAGTTCTACTTCAAATTATCTCACTAAACTTTACAAAAACAAACTTTCCCTTTAAGCCACTTAGTTCCAGCTTACATAACACTGTTTTAAGTGAAACTGAAACCATTTTGTGGCCATTCTGCTACACAACAACAGAGATCAAATTTTAATTTCAAGTGTCACAGTGGAAGTTTTTGGAAATTCCTAATATTGTTTCACAGGAAATCACAATTTATCTAAAACAAGTATTCACACATGTATATGGTTGTTATTCTGCCCATGTGACAACTTTAACAATGTTAAATATCAGAGGACTGTTTGTGCTACTCATTTCCCCCCATTTATTAGAGCCTTTGTTGTAAAACATCACTGTATGTGCTACACCAAGGTCTACAACCATGTCCCTCGTAACCCACTGTTGTGCATGTTTTAGATGTTTCCCTGCCTCAACACACCGAACTGAAATGAAGGAGTGATTGACAGGCCTCTGATAAACTGGATGACATTCTGAGTAGGTAATTTATTATTTGAACCAGGTGTGCCAAAGCAGGGAAACATCTAAAACATTCGGGACAGTGGGTTAGTTATAATCAAGAACGCATTTCTTACATTGTAAGAGTACTAAACTGGACTGTAAGGTAAGAAAAACAGACAAGAATGTTTGAAATTCTAAAATCACAGCACCACCTAGTGACCTGGCATAGAAAATACAGCAGGTTCAATGTCTTTCCAAGAGTCAAGATTCAAAGATTCAAAGTGTTTATTGTCATATGCACAGATGAAAAACGTTTCCCTGAGCAGGTGTTTTGTAGTCTAATCTAAATATTGGTGGTGATCACAACATTACTGTGTGATCATTTAATAACTTTACAATCAACAGTGGCTTTATAACAATCATTAACATGCAAACTGGCCTGTTGCAACTGTCCCCCTTCCTGTCAGCCACAATAAAACCTCACGTGTTAGCTAAATAAGCTGATCTGGATACATGTTAACTATTTTAGTTAAAAGTCAACATATCACTTGTTTAAACCATGTAAGTTTGAGCTGGATCACATAAACAGTGACAATAGTATAACAAAAATAAAGCTGGGCAAAAAAATACTTTGGCACCTCAAAAACAGTTTTTTTCCCAAATAAATCCTGGAGCAGTTTTTGAATCTGCTTACTTTTTCTTTGCAAGGTGGGGCATCTAACTGAGCATGCACAGTGTGAGTGTCATCACTCTAGCTTGTTTCTGTTTGGAGAAAAATGATGTGTTACAACCGTCCGTACCCAGTTTCCCCTATGTACGTTAGTTACTGTGGGTATAGGAACTAAAACAGTTTTAAAACTTTAGCACAATCATTTCAGGCTTGTTTTAATTTAGTGTGTTTTTGTACTATAAGTAATAATATTAAAAACAAGTAAGTTGTTACTGGGGGGACATTTGCCTTCATTTTGTTTGGCTGATGTAGATTTAAAGTTGGCCGGTATTTGCTGGCATATCAAGAGCTCTGATTGAATAGCCCCACAGTTGGATGATAAGGCTCTTGCCAATGAAGGTCAGAAATGGAAAAATATATATATATTCTATTGAATTTTAAGTAGTGTTGCTATGGGAACTGCTATGTTTTGACAGTGTAGGCAGGTGGCTCATGAAAAAAAGCTCTAGGCTATGCAGTAGTGTTAAAGAAAAATATATGTAATTGCTTTATTATTTTTTAATAGACACTCATAATGTTATTCAATTTAACTGAAACTGTAGTAATATCAGTGAAAGAAAAGTTGTCAAATTATCACAAAGTCAAAAAGGCATTGCAGCCACTTTGCTTTTAATAAACTCATAAATACGTGGCTGTTTTAGTGAGTTTTTTACACAGTGGCATTGGAGACTGATATGCAGATAGGCAGCTGCACCTTAATTAACCCTGATATATAGTCGACATGTAGTCTGAGCACTGAGCACTGCTTTTCCTACGGAGCTGATTGAACAAAGGCTGCAGATCAACGTAGGGTTTATTCATTAATCAATGGCAGCTGAAAGCACGTTAATTAAATCAAATGTTCACTCAACGTGGGCACAAACACAGGAGACATAATATATGGGCAATAAAATACATTATGGATTAATATTTCTACATCTGTCATGCACAATCTCTCCCCTTCCTGCGACTACAATGATCTTCAAAACAAATGCACAGATTTCATTGTTAACAACTTTGCTTTGGTGATGAAATATCAAAATATATTAATATTTTTAGTTTCAGCACTGAGAAATGGACTTCCGGTTTTCTTATTTTCTCCAGCTGCCTTGGTGAATCACGTTATCTGACTTCCATTGATGGGGGCTTCTTGCTCCAACTAAACTCAGGGGTAACTTGACTCAGGATTGAGTTACCCAGATGATATCACCTGTTCTGAAACTGAAAATCCTGAGTATCACAGAGCGGGGTAAGTTGATTCAGAATATCTGCCTTCTACCCAGAGTTTGTTAAGCCTGCTTTCTGAAACAGGGCCCAGGTGTGCTGAAGCAGGTAACATCAACATGACAGACAAGGAACAGGGTTGAAGTCCTCTGATTTACAAGGTTTGACCAAAACAGCTTTACTAATGTTCTTCGTTTTATTCGAAGATGATCTTAGAATAAAATCCTGAAATGAAAGGCAGTGGACAGTATCTTTATTTGAAGGTCTTTCATTCTCTGTGAATTCACCTGAGAGAGGAGTTTTATCTTTGTAGGGTAACTGTGTAAAAGGTGAAATGTTCGTAATGATAAAAAAGAAAAAAAAACACAAACTTCTCAGTTACAATCACAAAATGCATATATGTCATTGTGTACTTTTAGAAGTTAAAAGAATGTCTTTATTAGAGTCGAAAAATGTGACATGTCAAATCAGTTAGTCTGCATCTTGTCCCAGAATGTCTGGCTTGGAGTCATCTTCCAGTGAGGCAGCGGAAACTGCTTGAAATGAGCAACCGGCCTTTGTGGAGGTTTGGCCACTGATGAGCTGCATGTCACATTAATTATGCCAGATATGGGTGGGCTGTGTTTCTGGAGTCTCACTTCATCCATTTGTAATAATAAAGTAACAGCAAGGTTTCCTGCAAACTGGAAAGCAACTGTTCATGCTATGCATGACTGGATATACTGTAAGTGCTTTCCAGGACAGCTCTGCAATTATAAATAGCTCTTGTGGCCCTCTGAGAGCCACTGTGTACTCAGCTGTTTGGTGATACACTGATACACTCTCATCACACATGAACACCTTTATCATTTTATGTTTGTGGAGGCCAGCAGCTCTTTAATGCAAAAGTTAAAAAAATAAACTTATATGAATATACAGAAAATCATGGTTTCCAAGTTTTCTTTTCTGCCTCTTTGACAGCACTTCATCTTCTCGTTTTATCTCCATGGTGCGGCACCTGAAATTGGTTATTAAGGGCACCTGGTTATTATTAAGACATCAGTGTCAGCTTCCAATCAGAACCTGTGTGCATTTGCTTTATTAATTACATCAGCTGGTAGGAGCTCTGAGGACTTGGCAAAAAAAAAAATCAAAAGCTGACGCCTGTGTCATGATTAATTTCGCAGTGAACAGTCTTTGCGATGTCAGTGGTAATTAGGCATCACCCATTGCATAACACACCATGTGTCAGGGTGGGTGGTTTGTGTGCATGTGTGTGTGTGTGAGAGAGAGAGAGAGAGAGAGAGAGAGAGAGAGAGAGAGAGAGAGAGAGAGAGAGAGAGAGAGAGAGAGAGAGAGAGAGAGAGAGAGAGAGAGAGAGAGAGAGATTAAAGACTAGAATGAGTAAAGCAGGAAAAAGGATGGGGCAAAAGAAATGTGAAAAAGAAGATGTGATGTTTTAACTTCTGTACTGCTCTAATCTTGCTCTGTTATAGATGTTGGATTTATCAGCAAAAAAATTAATTATCTGTCTCATCAGAGAATGGATTATTACACCTTTAAGCTCTTCAAAGTGTTTCAGCAGAGAAATATGTTTATTATATCAGTGTGATGCTTAAGGTTTTATACCGAATATATAAAGAGACTTGATTAGTAACAAGAATTTAATTAAGGGAACATTACTTGTATGTTATATGTTATTCTAAAAATAATAGTAGGCATTTAAATTTTTGATTTTGTCTGGTAAGGCACATGTACAATGCAGCAGTGAGCAGGCATTCTGCAAATCTGGAAAAACATAACTTTTGAAAAAGCGGCACACTGAAGAACAACGAGCATTTTAATTTTGTGTCTCTTTCGCTTCTGTTTTAATTCTTTTATTTATTATCAAAAGTAAACAATGGCCCATAACACTCAAATTAACACAGATTGGGATTTGATGTGCTTTGCAGCCAGATGGCTCGCTCACTCGCTGTGTGGCGGGCTGGCAGTGCAGCTGAGGACGCAGGCACTTCCAGAGAGGATTTGAACAAATCTAGGCCAGAGAGAGCTGGGGCTGCTCTCGGAGACTAGCCGCCAGTGCTGTCATGTTTTAGTGCACATTTTCTATTTGAGGAAGAAGCCTCTGCATAGAAAGTTGTCCTCTGTGCATCTGTGTGAGTGCATGTTTGAGCAGTGACTGGAAGAGGAAGACTGCCTTGCCAGAAATGGAAGAAAATACCTCGTCTTTGAGCTGCAACTTACCATATATGTCAAAAGAAAATTCAAATCTGAGTTAACAAAATGATTAAAAATTTAAGGGAGAGCACTCCATTTAAAATCAAAGTTGAAATCGTCCTATTTTGTGAAAGAGCAAAGTTATAGATGTTTTAGTTCTATCTTCAAAAAGAAAGAAAAAAACGTTCTGTACAGTCTAACACAATATCACAAAATTGTGTGCAATCTGTTATCAGTAAGAGAATGTGTTGTGAATGTCTCTCATCTGCTACTCCTTCTAATATGAGCTCAGTACCTGTAAATCTGACTAAGTTAAAGCTGATTTTATGTTGCCCAATTTAGATTTTATTCAGATTTGCCCAAATTGTTTCAAACAGATAAACAGGGTTGACTCCAACAGTTAAATGCTCAATCTTTAAGCAAATACCTTACACAATAAATACCTCTCTAAATGCTGTATATGTTGTTAATAATCCTCAGCTACACCAACATCAAATTCTAGGTTTATGTTAGTAAAATTGACTGACTTATCGCCATTTTTGGTTTTCAAGGTCAGCTGACTGTGGTAACCATCTTATTTTGGGTTGACTGCAATAATTAAAAAGTTGTGGAAGTGCACCCATGAGGGATTTTCTGTAAGGTTTATTAAAATCTGCACAGTGTTTCCAAATATATTTAAAAAAAACAGACAAAATGACAGATCGATACACACACATACACACAATCAGGTAAAATTAAATTTAAATAATAAACCACTGGAAGTATGTGTTGTATGACATTAAATGAGTCTTCACAAAGTTTACCTTCATTTAGGACTGAAATAAGAAGCAGTTTAGTGTACGTATTGCTTGAATCAGAGCTTTGGAACTTCAGCCCTCATCAGCATTTTTCTAAACTCTGTAGCACAAACACTCCAATGCAACCTTTAGAACTAGTCATTATTCAAACGCCTAGCCTCCATCTGGGAAGTGGCAAACTTGGCTGTCTTCCTGGTGTCGCCGTACAAAAAAAAAAACACTGAGTCTGTTAGAATTTGCGGGACTTATGATACTTGGCTAAAGTGTAAATTTGTCAAGCTTCGATGATCATTTTCTTCACAGACTTCCCTTCTTTTCTGTGGGGAAGGGTACAAGTTATAACAAGACTTGGCAACTTTAACACAAGTTCAGCCTTTTGTGAGTAACTGTAGAAAAGTGAACTGGCAGGAAAAAGTATGACGAGGAGAAGTGATATCATTGTTAAATGTAACGCTGACTGGACTTATGATATATATATATATATATAT
>NW_013952733.1:513894-522274 GCF_001266775.1 Austrofundulus limnaeus
ATATATACATATAGTGCTGGTATTATTATTAGCTGAAAACAGAGTGATAATGTTTTTGCCTGTGTTTGTTTGACAATTCGTCCCAGCACTATTCATTCACACAATAAATAACATGCTTTCATCTTTGCTAAAGTTCATTTTGAATGCCTGATGAGGCTTTGGAGCTGCTTGAACCAGTGGGTAGGGGGCTCAATCCCCAGCCCCTGCAGTGTGCCAATGTGTCCTATAGGGCAACACACATTCACATCAGGGTATGACTTAGAGTATTAAAAAAATGGCTGCATATAATGTGAAACATTATCTAAATAAAAGCATTCTAGGAGAATGTATGAATGAATATGAAACTGTGTAAAGTGCTTTGCAGAACCTGAAGAGGTTAAAAATGCTGTGTAAGTTGTTTACAAACTTGTTCTTTATATTTTAACGGAAATTTGATTACAAATATTTAGAAAAACTAACAACCAGAAACAGAAATCTAATTTATTTTCTTTTCAAATATAGTCATGAATATATGTGAATCAAAATGTGATATTATTACCCTGAAAATTTAACAACAGTATCACAATGGATACAAACTGTTGTTACTTTAACTCTGCTGTCAGAGCCAAACGTCTGTGAAAATGGCTTAAAGTGCCAGACAACACCTTCTGCTTCGATCGATGCCCATCATCGTACACACTCCCTTTAAACTCTAAAGCTGCACAGCTGAACTGTACTGACACACAAAGCCATGACTGCCTGACAGGAGCCTCTACTAACTGTAAAACCTTTGCTTTGTTTTTATTTTCTTCTTATGCAACCTCATTACTTCTAAGTTTGTGAAAGGCCATGAAATGCTTTGAGCATCTCAAAGGAATTTAGCTTTAAAAAAAGATTTAAATTAAAAAAGTAAAAGTAAAATTTGTGAAAAAACAAAAGCAGGGCTTTATATACTTAGTAGTGTTTGAACCAAATAAAATAAAACTGCAAGGCAGCAAATAAATTAGGAACATGTGTTTTATGTTGGTACAAAAGTTGACTGAATTGGGTTATCTGTAATGAGTAATTTCCCCCCAAACTCAGAACTATAACATAATAATGCTCTTGTGTGTTGCTTCTATTGTTTCATGAGAGATGTGAAAAAAGGCAATTAAAATTTAAAACCATTCATTTTTTGACAGCATTGTTTGGGTGTGTCTGAGCTGTTTGAATTATCAAAGTTTTTAGTTAGTATCTTCAGTCTTCAGCAGGAGAAAACTAGCATTGTTTAACAAAATCAGTGGTGGATCCAAGAGTTTTTCAAGTCAAAGTCATGAAAAGGCCACATTTAGAGGAGCCAAGAAAATATGTTCCACATCCCTAACTTAGTCTGTACCACCAGAATGGGCATAACCAGGGACCCTCCCTCATCTGCTGCACGGCATGCATCACACCCAAACTTGATGGCCCTCCCCGCAGGTGGTGGGTCCATGTGGAGGTGGCCTCCTGTTGTTCTTTCAGGCATGGAACGGCCAAGTCCCAGGAGCCAAGTCTCAACCACCAGGTGCTCGCCAGCAAGACCCCCACCCCCAGGCCTGGCTCCAGGGAGGCACTCCGGTTTCCCTTTTCTGGATAAGGTTTCCTGATGAGCCGCTGCTCGTCTGTATCAAAGGAGTCAGTTGAGATGGTTTGGGCAAGATGCCTCCCAGACACCATACCTTTAGAGGTGTCGTGGGCACAGCCAACTGGTAGGAGGTCATAGGGAAGACCCAGGACTTGCTGGAGGAATTATGGATCCTCTCTAGCCTGGGAAAGCCTTGGAGCCCCACAGGATGCGCTGGAAAGTGTCGCTTGGGAGAGGGATGTCTGAGTTTTCTGTCTGTCTGCCTCAGTGACCTGTCTACAGATAAGCAGCAGAAGATGGAGACAAGAAACTGTGACGTTAACAATATGAGCCCGAAAGACCTGGTGACAAACTGGAGCTGTTGTCTCTCAGCGACAAGGGCACAGAATCACATCCTGACCTGGGAGCTTTCTGGGTAGACTTTTCATGTTCTCGCCATGCACATGTGGGTTTTCTTTGGGTACTTCAGTGTCTACCTACAGACCAAACACATGCCAGTTCAACACATTCTCACTCCCGAGTCGTCACATATTGACGTTTTTCAAAGGTCCCTTTGCGTCCAATTTTGACGCATCAGGTACCCCCCTCGCGTCAGTCCTTGCCGCCCGCGGCTTTTCCGGGTTGCGCCACCAGGGGTCTTTGGGTCGGGGGTCTGAGGTTAACATTAGGGATCAGGATAAATGGTTAAGTTTAGGGACTGGGGTCAGGGATAGGATGTCTACAGTGAACATTAGGTAATTTTAGGCTTTGCAACACGTAGTTGCCATGAATTTCCTACATTTTCTAAAAATGGTTAATTTTACGTATCAGGGTTAATGGTTAATTTTAGGTACTAGGGTCTGGGACAGGATGTCTAAAGTGAATACACGTAATTTCACGCTTTGGGACGGTACTATTTGTGCATTTTCTACACTTTGAAAAATTACGACAACAGCTTCCGCCCCATCCCGTCAAAATATGACGCAAGGGGGGTACCTGATGCGTCAAAATTGGACGCAAAGGGACCTTTGAAAAACGTCAATATGTGACGACTCGGGAGTGAGAATGGGTTGGCCAGTTAGGTTAACTCTGAATTGTCCCTAGGAGTGACTCAGAGTGTGAACAGTTGTTTGTCTCTGTGACCATGGGATGAACATGCGATCTGTTCATGGTGTACCCTTGCTTTTGCAGAGTAACTGATAAATGTAGGCACCAGCAACCCCAGTGGCTCAAAAATGAGGTGCAGAAAATGAATAGATAGATGGAACTTTGCAGGTAAGTGGTCCTACAGGGAAATATAATGAAATATATCAAGTGTGTCTACTTAAACTGGTGTTTTTTCATTTTTCTCCTGTTAATATGTGATTTAAATAATGTTTTAATAATTGCCAAAAATCAACAATTGAGGTTCTCCAGTCCCTTAGGTCTTAAGCTCCTCACACAAAACAGGCGTTATTTATGACCATCAATGTCTGTTTGATGGAAAATATTGAACTGAACATACTGTATTATGTCTATACTGAGCTTTATCCTGCAGTCAGTCAAATAATTAATTATTCCATCAAAGAAAAAGTAGATATTTTATTTTCAACTTTTGTGTTGAATTTATCTGCTTTAGGATCTTCTTTTTATGTTTTACTTATTAAGCAGTGTTTTATTTTTTAGCTCAAATATTTTTACCATTCACTTTTTAGTCTAGACTTGTGAAAAATGCTAAAAAATGCTATAAAACTAAATATACTTAATTACTTGTGTATTAATAAAACTGATTTAATGCTTCAGTGTAAAAACAGATAAATCAAACACCAGATTTCATGTGTTCAAATTATTTAATTTGTAAATCAATTCAATAATCAACTCTTTCTACATATCTGTTACAAACTTTATTAGATCAGCTTCACTTCAAGGTTTTGAGCTTCAACAGTAACATTTTGCAGTAACATGCTGCCACATGAATGATCTTTTTGATCATCTGTGTGGGAGGAACATTTACTGTAACAAGGAACCTTGGAACAGGAATTACTGTTCCACATGTCCTCCTGTGACAATAATTCAAATGATGATGATGATGATGATGATGATGATGATGATGATGACAGTAGAAAATGGATTCTGATGGCTTACAAAGATAAAAACTCCAATGTACATATTTGGCATACTGCTGTACAAACAAGAATTGTATACACCTTTTAACTCCAGTTCTGAAAATATTTGGATGTTGTTTAAAATACAAACAAAAATAATAATAATTTGCAATGATTTACAAATCTCATAAATCTATATAAATCATAATTTTTTGTCACATTGGAACGTAGTTGTTTTAGTTTGTTTGTTTGTTTGTTTTTTTGTTTGTTTGTTTGTTTGTTTGTTTCAGAAATTATTTTTTGAAATCACTGCCACCAGATCTGCTGAGGAAGAAAGCTACCATCCAGCCTATAATCAGCACACGGTTCAAAAGCCTGCCTCTCTGATGGTATGGGGCTGTATTATTGTCTGTGACATGTACAGCTTACACATCTAAAAAAACATATTCAATTAAAAAATTATTATTTATATTTTATAACAACATATGTCTCCATTTAAAGAATGGGTAGGTCTTGCATAATTCAGACAGTGCTTAATCCATTACAATAGGAAAGTATGGGTGATGAACTGGCTGGCCTGCAGTCCAAACCGCTCACCAATTAAAAACATTTGGTGCATCAGGAAGCAAAATAATTAAAGACCTGGGGCTGTTGAGCTACTACAATCCTACACAAAAAGACAATATTAAAAAGCTGATATGTTAACTAACTAATTTGTAAAATATTGGTTTATGAGAATTGCAAATCATTGCCTTCCGTCTTACATTTTAATTGTTGTATTTGTGACCCAGTACTACATTTGACAAATAATACCTTCAGCTGTGATTTAGACTTCATGCTCAGTTTGCAGCTCTGTTCTGAATGATTTCAACATGTTTTGGAGGCAAAACATCTCCCACTCCACTTTGCTGTTTATAAACTGCCACAATCAATTTTCCATACAGAGATCATTCCTCATCTTCTGTCATCCCAGCACATGTTCCATTTCCCACGCTTTAATCTCATTCAGCTTCTCTTGGGCTTTTTTCCCCCTTGGGATACAACACACACATGCGCATCTTGCCAAATATTTTACCAGGTACCAACATGTGGGGATTTTTATCATTAATATTGTACAGTATGTATATTTATTTTTCTTTCCATTTTTACAAACAGCTTTAACATTTGAAATTTCAAGATGCTACACGCATCCTGCATGAAGCCTTATAGAGTTGTCTCTGAGCTCCTGAGCTAACCTTTTGATAAGCCCTCAGGACAGTGTAGATTAAAGATATTAAATCATGATTTGGCGTTGTGTGAGTGTGCTCATGGAGACATCCCCTTCACAGCTGAGTGGTCAAGTTGGAGGTGTGAGGTGGTCAGCGCAGACAGGTCATCCCGCTGTAGTGACGGATGACTTTCATCAAGGGGGCCTGTGGGTTCACTTGGGAAGCGTACGTGAAGATTTCTGCCAGTGGCTGATATTTATCTACCAGCAGCCCCACTCGGCAGAGAGCGGGGATGGGGAGAAGAAAGAAGCACGGGGATGAGCGTCCACCTCTGTTAAAAGCTTTTACTGAAGAAGGTTTATTCTCTGTAACATTTATACCAGCATTTTAGACTTATCTTTATGTTGAGAAATAAAGCAGGCATTTATGTAGTTTAAATTAAATTGGGTCAACTTTAAGTGTTAATCAGGTGTAAATGTACAACTAATACTTATACATGAATATTCTGTGAAATAATTTCACTGTGTTTTGGTGAGAAGAACAACTTTTAGGTGAGATTTTAGCAGGAAAATGTATTCCTGCGGCACGTCTCACTGCAGCTCCTCGCTGCTCCAGTTCAGCAGCACATGGAGACGTCCTCAGATTGAAATGAAGCCAATTAGCAAAGGCCCAGCTGATGTTTAAAGCACCGATTAAGGAAGCTGTGCCATACTGGTTCTAGCATTTATTCCCTCACACTGCAGACCTGCCTCTTCTTGGACTGCCATTAATATCCCATGAGGCACTGGGGCAAGCTCCTGGCCAGCAGCCAGATTCCCAGTTATCTGTTTAAACAATTTTGCGGCTATTTCAGGAAGAGGAAACTCACCCATGTCTCTTGCTGTCGTTATGGTTACAACTCACTTCAGCTTAAACGCAGCGTGAGGGAAGAGGACCAAACAACCATCGCAGTAAAAGTTTTTAAAAGTTTCTCATGAAGGTTTAATATGGTATAAGATTTAAAAAAATAACATAATAAATGTCACTGACCTATGAAAAAAGACAGATATACCTATGTTAACTGATAGAACAGTTTGATCAAGTTGTAGTTAAATGTTTTTTGGTGTTGATCTTCACTTCCACATTTAGTTTCCAGTTAAATAAATTATAGTTGAATGTTCATCACATCAACAGAAGCTTGGTGACTTTAATTAATTTTTTTAAGTGTTGAACATTATTGCTTATCTCTGCAACTGCTCCTAAATATAGAATCTCTTAATCCTCACACCATGTGTGATTGGTGCAGCACTGGAAAAGCAGTCAGTTAAATAATGAAATGTATATGAAGACTGTTATTTTAATGAGTGGCACCCAGGTTAATAAGACTGCTCACTTCTTTGAGATTCAAAACCTAAAATATTGTGAATTTCTGTTAAAATGTATTGTCTTCACAGTATTAGTGTTTGAATAAGTATTTTTTTCATTCTGGCATTAAATGTAAAGTGTTGGATTTTATTTCAGTTGATTTTTTTATCGTCTTAATAAACAGAGTTTGCCCAGCTGTGACTGACTACTGTTCTTTTTTTTTAAAATTTATACTTTGTTATCCCTCATCCATAGCAAAAAATTTAAAGGGATAGTTCTGTCATATTTGCCAATTGTTCAGAGCTGATCAGAAATGCTAAAGAAATAAAGTGTCATTCATTGAATGAAATGCAGGTTGCCCACCAAACACATGCAATGGTTTTATACAGAAAACTGTCAAACACAGGATAGGCTACATGTTGGGGGAAACTCTCAGCTACTACCACACAAAACGTTAGCTGAATACCTGTCAAATCAGTTAGGTTATACCTATTTTTGTGTTTGCAAACATTGATGGGACATGGCTGCCATTTTGAACTGGGCTGACTCCAAAATTTGATCAGTTGCAGATGTGCATCTAATGATGACATTCTGTGGGTTTTACCAAAACTGATCAAGACACAGACATATAACAAGCTTGTCAGTCACAAACATACTTACAGTATTTCTTCAATAAAAATTGTTGTTGGTTACTGTTATTCTGCCTTTTACTGACAATGGATGAGGTGAAGCACATTTAGAAAACTTATTTCTGAGAAGCCAACAGGTTTTGAGATGTGTTAGTCTGAACTGAAGGTAGAATGTACTTTACCCCCTTTAAGTAATTTAAATACTCCTTGGAGACATGAACAGGTAGTAATAAGAAAAGACTAGCCTAAAGCTTAATTAAACAGAAATATCTAAGCTCAAGTTTAAATGTCCAAGTATATGTATTCCCTTGTAATTCTTTATGATCACACTTTGTCATTTTATATCCGAGACCCCGGCTACTGAACATTTTTTGTAGCTCTCCTAATCGAAGTGCCCATCATTTTGCTGCCACCTCTTCGACCTCCTGAAGGCTCCATTAGTTGCTTCACGCTGATTAAAAATGTCAGATAAAAATGTGATTTGATAAACCTCTACTGCTTGTCTTAAAATGGCCCACCTGTGCAGCATGAATGGTGATTCATTTTCATTTTGGTTTTGCGTCTTTCAACGTTTTGTCGAGTCTCTCCATCTAATGGGATAATCTGTCATGATTTGTTTTTGTAACATCTAACAAGAGGCTTATTAGATATAAGGAAAGTAAAAAAACATGCTGTTTTATTCAAATTCTGCTCAAGATCACTATAGGACAGTGTTGTTGTTAATTATATTTACAGAAACTGTAATTTATCCAAAACTTTAATACTTTGCACTTTGCCAATTCAAAAGGCATTGATGATTACTGATGTCTATGTATTTTAGCAGCAATAAACTGTTTTTGCTTTCAGTAATTCACAGCCTAAAAGAAAGCTCCTTCTGTTCAATATTCACCAAGATTTATTGTTTAATGAAACTAAACAGAGAAACATTGTGAGTTGTCAGTATATATTATTTACAGCAAATCAAATTAACACATTTAGCTGTCACAAATGAATGCCATTTTATGACTAATTGAGGCCTGCTGTGAGTTGAAAAAATGTAATACCAGCTTAAAAATAAATAACTAAAGCCTCTTTTTGGGAAATGCATGATGCCACACTTTTAGACATGATATGGCCCTTGCACCTTTGGTAGCAGGTCATAAATAGCTGCGAGTCTAAAAAGAGATAAAACATAAAATTCCTCAGTATGTCTATATGTCATAAAAAAGTGACCCCATACCCCTTTTTGCATATTGTGCTATTAACATCAAAATGATCTAAATTTTGTTTTAAAATATACACAAGACATACTGTACAGTATTATAATATACCTAAATTTAGAGTCATGATGAATTTGACAAGAAATCTTTTTTCATAGCAAATAGAAATGAAATCATCTCTCTGCCAGAAATCTGAGCCAAGCAGCCAGACAATCCAGACAGCTGCAAGGAGTTGATTTTTACTTTTCATCACTAACACTGAGTTCCAGAAGCCTACACACACAGAGAGAGAGAGAGAGAAGTACAGTAGATCTAACACACACACACACACACACACACACACACACACACACAC
>NW_013952733.1:523819-526556 GCF_001266775.1 Austrofundulus limnaeus
TATAATTAATATTATTTCAAACAGCACCCAGTGTTTCTGTTTTTGTTTCAAAAAATGGAGTTAGACAGAAGTAAAAAAAATACATATGTTTTTAACCCCTTAGCAGTGTAGTTAATGTTACATAGACAAAAAAAAACTTCTTACAAGCAGTCATGAACTGGTTCGTTGTGTTAGTGTGTGCTTTATTAACAATTCAAGAAGGCTACCACAGCTACCCTTAGCAAACACATAAATGTCTCTATTTCTGCAAGTTTGGCTAATATTGTGTTAATTATTAGTGTGGTAGAAGCTGAGAGTCATTCCCAACACATACTGAGAGAACTCAATATTTCTGCAAACTATTTTTCAAAATTCTGCCATTAACTATATTAAACAATTTATTGTATAACTGAACAACTTTTGAGTCAACTCAATTCAAGATGGCTGCCGCAGTCAGCTGAACTTGTGTCTCTATTTCAGTAGTTTTACCTATTTATTTGGTCAGGGGGAGTCAGCCTCAAGTGGAGGAGTTCAAGTATCTTGGTGTTTTTATCATGAGTGATGGTAGAATGGAGCAGAAGAGGGGTCATTGGATTGAACTTAACCTTTAGTAATGAGGGTGTTGCTTTGGTCAGTCACAGTGAAGAAAGAAATAAGTCAAAAGGCAAAGCTCTTTATTTACTTGTCTATCCATATTCCAACCCTTACCTATGGTCATGAGGCGTGGATCATAACCAAAATAACGAGATCACATACACAAGCTGTCGAATAGCTTCTTTCGTAGGGTGACGGGGATAAGGTAGGAGCTCCATCATCAGGGGGTGCTCAGAGTAGAGCCGCTACTTTTCCGTATCGAAAAGAGTCATTTTAGGTGGTTCATCTGATTAGGATGCCTCCTGGACTCCTCCCTTTAGAGGTGTTCCAGGCAGGTCCGGGAAAGACCCAGAACTTGCTGGAGAGATTATTATTGTTTCCAAAGACAAGCTGGAAAGTGTCAATGAGCCTCCTGGACCTATTGCTTCTGCAACCCAGCTTTGGATAGTGGCAGGAGACGGAGATGTTTTGATGATACTAATTCTCTACTTAAAAAAATAAACTTAGGTCAACTTGAATTTTTCCTCTTTAATTTCCCTGGTTTTAACAAGACAGTAACTCAACATCAAACAGAAGTGTTTACATGGCCATTTGTAAAAAACTTTATTCATCTATTAAAAGTCAAGCCACAGACTGATCAGGGTCACTTCAGGGACTAATCAGGTTTCAACAGGAGCAAATGTCACATTGGCACGAACCTTGGATCCACCCGTTATTTTTAGCACGTGTTACACCAAAACAATGTGTTTGAAACAAGTCACAAACTGATGACAAAAACTTGGTTGGAAATAGCATCACTTGATCAGACACTAACAAACCGCAGGAGAGTAGAGGAGTCTAAAGATCAAAGTCTGTGTTGTATCACTCTCTGCTCTGATCATCCCCCTCGTTTGATGATGGAATCCTGTGATTTACCCCTCGCCGTCTGAGCCAGACCTTGAACCGGCTCTTCCAATAACAGGAGGCCCATCTCCATAATTACACTACAGAAACAGAGCGACCTGCTGCACATCAGACTCGCAGCACTCAGATTGTTAAAGCACATATGTCAGCTGTTGAATTTGACTCACATCCAAGGTTTGCCGGTAATGAAGCCGGGGGATGAGGAGGGTGAGTCAGCCGCTGGCCTTTGTTAATTGCGTGTCTCACATCATCCCGGCCCGGACAATTAATTGGAAAAGATCAAGGGGATTTGCAGTGTTAATGAGCTTCCCGTGAACTCGAGTCATACTTTGGGTAGCAGAGGAGCCTTTACAACTTTTTCATTTCTGGGGTAATGTGGTCGTACAGCTGGAGCTGACTACTGCCTCCTCTCCCCGCATTTGGCAGAGTCGACTCAGAGGGGAATAGATGTTCTATTATAAGCCTTGCACCGTTCGTCCTTCTCTTTTTCTTTGTCGCTTTGCATTCAGCGTGCACCGTGATGTGTTCCAGTGTACTAAATGCCCTCTGCAGCATATTCATGCGCTTAATGTCATTTTACTTTGTTATAACCTAATAATGTTTTAGCCCTTGCCTCTGTGTCTTCGTGTTTGTTTGTTTGCATCGGTAGCAAAATTTGTCAAGAATGCATGGACAGACTTTAATAAAACTCTCAGAAAGTAATCACTGGATGTTACAGTCATGGCTGATTTGTGTTTAGAGTCTGTTTGATTTGAGGGGGAAAATGAAAAAAAAACTATGTCTATAGTTCTGTCAGTTTTACAGATATTCAGTAATGGACAAAGTACTCACTGTCTTTACTCGAGTCAATGTAGTGATCCTGCTGGTCAAATATTACTCCAATAAAAGTAAAAATACTGGAGTACATGCTTTCATAAAAAACTTGCAATACTTAAAGTTTTGAAGTAATTTCATAATGATTTTCACCTGAGTGTAGTTGAGAATAATTGGGAATATTAAAAAAACACATGTTTTTTCTTTGGCTTTTGTCACAATCGGTTATGTTTGACTTTGTTTTATTGTGTTTTTTATATGTGTTTTATTTGATTACTACTTTTTATTTTTCTATTTTATGGTTGTATTGTATTTTATGACTGTGTGCAACACTTTGATCCTGTCGATGTTTAAAGTGCTTTACAAATAAAGTTGGTATGGTATGGTATGGTATGGTATGGTATGGTATGGTATGGTATGGTATGGTATGGTATGGTATGGTATGGTA
>NW_013952733.1:526671-529460 GCF_001266775.1 Austrofundulus limnaeus
GGTATGGTATGGTATGGTATGGTATGGTATGGTATGGTATGGTATGGTATGGTATGGTATGGTATGGTATGGTATGGCATTTTCTGCTGCATTGGATAGATCAGTAACTCCAAATATGTAACAATAGTGCATTCGTCGTATATAGCACTTTTGTAGACACTCAAAGATGGTGGTGGAAGTGTGGCTGCTATTTTGCACCTACACTCCCTCTAGACCACCGCAGTCACACCAGCATATTTACACATGGGGAAGGGTTAGGTGTCTTGCTCAGGGACACACCGTATGTGCTCATGCAGGGATTTGAACCCACAAAACTCTGGTTGAAGAATAAACACCTACCCCCTGTGCCACTGAAATCTATTTCCTCCAAATTATACCCTTTTTGCAAGAACAGTCTAAATCATTTAGTCTCTACATCAGATGTGCCCAAAGTGAGGCCCGCAGGCCAGAATTTGTCCACCAAGCCTTTTGATTTGACCCACCAACAGTTGATCTGGTTCCTAGGTTAAATCTCTAGTTATCTCGTGTAGAAACACTGCATTTCCACTTACAGTCATTCCATTTGTTGGCCCAGTGACTAAATAAGGGATTGTAGTGCAGATGGTCTTCACTCATGGTGTGTCTTTTAGGTTTGAATTACGTTAAAATTAAACATGAAAGACAAGTAACTACAATACACATTTAGATTAGATTTAGGCACACGTGTAGATTTTTACACTTTATAAGACCACAAATACTAATATTTTATCAATTTATGAAATGTCCCATGAGCCTTTGGTGCCTGAGCATATGTCAAACCTTTTCCATGGGCACGATCCAAAAAAACAAACAAAAAAAATCATACTGGCTTCTTGCTTATTCATGAAAATATAAAAGGACTTTACTTAAAAGTGTTTGCATTAATTACATTTGGCCCGCCATGCTTAGAAAGATTTTGATTTTGACCCTCTTGGGGAAAAAGTTTGGGCACCCCTGCTCTACATAGTCACCATGTCTTCAAGAAATGCTTTTCTTTATTTGATAAATTATACCATTTTTGATAAATATTGAGCTCAAAAATTTTCCCAGACAACAGTAGTTATTTCCTGAGCTATAAGTTTTGCAAAACTTTACATCACAATTATTAGTTTCTGTCTCTTACTGAGATTTTTTACAGGACCAAAAAAAAAAGTTCTCAGTAGGATAGTACAATTATTTTAACATACTTTTTAAATTTCCCCTGAGCACAAAAGTGCCAGAGGGAGCAGTGGTGCATGCAATATAGCATTTGGCTTCAGCTACCCATAAAATATGAAATACATTTCTTGTAAAACAAGTTAATAACTGTTATTACAATGTATTCTTTTAGTATGAGAAAATGATTGCAATGAATCAAAAATACAGTTCCCCATCATCATTACACATCCATGCTTAAGGGACAAAAATGATGGAATCAAAAAAACTATCTCAGATTCATAAATATGCCTAAATGAAAGCATCACTGGGAATATTTTATATTTTAAAATCAAATTCTAACAATTTATTAATACACAATAAATGACAGACTGAAGTTTTTGTTGCTGAGTCATGTAAGCCCGGTGAAAACGAAGGCAACGGTTTATCTGTCAGTGTTTCTGGACTGATTAAAAAAAATTCCAGCTCTCATTAGTCTGATACACATGGACAGATGCCAACTCTCCTGCCAAAGGCCACATCTTTCTTTGCAACCCCAACTCCTCCTGCCAACCACCCATTACTGCTGCTGATAATGTTACATACATGAATCACTCCACAGTTGTCACAGCTCTCTGGCCCCAACCTAATTAAACAATTAGGGCATTTAGCGAGCAATCAGTCATCAAAGGACAAATGTGGGCTTAACGGAGACAACGAGGACGGTGCATGTGATGGTGGAAACAAGAAGAAAGCAAGTACAAAAAGCAAGAGTGAGAATATACATATTTGTAATATTATGCACATATCTAAACTGATTGATTAGTCCAGTTAGTGGATCATATGTTAGGTAAGACATATTAAAAAGCCAGAATTTAAAAAGGAAAATCTAAAAAAAATAAATATCCAAACCAGCTCATCTAAAATGTTTAAGTTTTGTGTAGTAGTGTACCATCAATGATAACAAGAAATGTGGCAATTGCTTAAATGTGGAGATTCTATCCATGGTCATTAGTTATGGTCTGTATCTTCAAAAAATTTTGAAAGATATAAAAGATACACCACAAAGACAGCAATTAAGGAACAGGTAAAACCCTCCAAAAAACTCTTATTTTGTACAGAAATTGGAAAATGTAAATGTGTCTTTAAAGAGTAACTTACCCCAAAATTAACTTTTTTTAGCTGATAAACTGTCTAGAATGTGTCTAAAATGTTATATAGTACTGTTTCTGCTTTACATTGTTCTTGTTTTATGTACAGTGCCCTGAGACAACATATGTTGTGACTTGGCGCTATAATATATATATAAACTGAATTTGAATTTATATCTATAAAATATAAACAGACGAAAAAATTTTGATAGAGCACATGAAACTAGTAATTAATGCTAATGATCATACGCCTTTATAAATTATTTTTTTATTCAGTAGGTTATGTGTGCTTTAAAGAGTAACTTACCCCAAAATTAACTTTTTTTAGCTGATAAACTGTCTACAATGTGTATAAAATGTTATATAGTACTGTTTCTGTGCTAATTTTGATGTTTTTGTGCGTATTAGTTCAAATCTGTAATATTTGGTCTAAAAACGTGTTTTTGCTGCTCATATGGGTAGAGCAGTGGTACTGCAGGCTAATTT
>NW_013952733.1:530347-532981 GCF_001266775.1 Austrofundulus limnaeus
CGTGCGTGCGTGCGTGCGTGCGTGCGTGCGTGCGTGCGTGTGTGTGTGTGTGTGTGTGTGTGTGTGTGTGTGCAGTGTTTCATCCTAACATAAATCAGCAAGTCCTCTAGATCACCTTGGATCTTAGATAAACTCTGTTAGTGTTGCCCCCACCCTTGGTAGTGCCCCTGCTTCTCACAATGGCTGCTGGAAATAGGCAACCACTGCTCTACAAAGTGGGTAAAGAGGATGGATGGATGGATGGATGGATGGATGGATGGATGGATGGATGGATGGATGGATGGATGGATGGATGGATGGATGGATGGATGGACTAGATGACTTAAAACTGATTTTGAATTGGACCTGTTTGCTAATAGCACTTTATAAATAAACCAACTTATGGGAAATAATTAAATAAAATTAAAAATAGTTAAAAATCTTTTGGTTTGATCTAATCAACAATGCACTATACAGTATACAATGTTATATTCATTGATAAAGCTTTATTATAACCTTAAATTGAAAAAGAGCAGGCAAAAAAAGAATACTAATAATGGGTGTGATAAGGATTAGAAAAAACCATGCAAGACTTTAGCTTGAGGGAAATCTTCTGGTAAACCTTTGGTCCTGCCATTGATATAAATGTTATTTTGACACCCCCACTTTAACATTATTGCTGACAAAATAGGCCAGCAGTTTTTCATAAAAATGGTATTTCCTCTTGGCAGAATAAAAAATCTCCTACCACATATCAAAAAATGTAAAACAGTTCAAGAATTCTCTGACAAACAGGAAGTTCTGAACGTGGACTTGACTTTTAAATGATCCAAAACTCAGTTGAATCATCTAGGATGTGTTGAATAAACATGTTTGATCCACCAAGACCTCTGGCAATTTACAGGACTTAAAGAATCTACTTATTTGGTGCCAGGTACCTCAACAGGACTGGTGCCACGTGGACTTGAGATTTTTCAACGTTCTACCAGCACTCCAACAGTTTCTGAGGAAAGTTGCCTCTCAGTGAGTTGGTGTAGATTCTCAGTCATCCAGGGCATGGTGATCCTGGAAGCTGTTTTATTGAAGACTCATGGAGTAAAAACACTGCAGTTGTAAAGTTTGAATTGAGATCCTCAGATGATTAGTAAAGTGGAACACTTCCTGCAAGAGCTTCCTAGTATTTCCTGAGACACAATCTGGCACCTCTGCGAAATGTGGGTGCATAATGTTTGCACCACCATGCAACTTAAAAAATAAATTCCAGTAGCGTTTTGTGCACAGTTGTATTTTGGGCTTCAGGGTTGGTGTTCTACAAACTTTTGGGGAGTGAGATTGTTGACTGCTCCTGCTCTTCAAGCTGTGACGTTTCAAACATTTATGCAATTATACCTAGTATTTTCATCTAAAACTGGTGGCATTGCTTTAGGATGTGTGATCGTGGCAAATCACACTTGAAATTAATATTTCATCCACTTCCACACAGTCTTTCAAAGCATGCTTAGGTTCCAGGGCCAAATTGGAATGGACAGATATGAAATGAGCAACAGATGGCTGGAACTGATGAAGAGTGGAAAATAACACTGCAGCTCAAGAGCCGAACGAGCTTTTAGGCAGATTTCAGTTGTCTGTGTCTTCATGAACCATTTATTTAACTCAAGTAAAAGAAAAGAGCATGCTTCAAACGGAGAGGCTGTAAATGCTCATCACACAAATCTTTAAGATACTATTTTTTTCTTTTGACTTTGTCATTTCTTAAACAATAAAGCATCTTTAGTTTAATATAATTTTGAAAAACACATTTCAAACCAGTAAAGCAATCAGTATGGCACAAAGTAACACACTCACAAAGAGTGGTCCCTCATCCCAGCAGTTCTAGTAAGCTTCTAAGAGGGTTTTGAAGAATTGTTTTTAATTTAGCAGCTCATATTTTACATTTTTGCCAGAGACTTGCTGCTTTCATCATGGATGACTACAGTCAGCTGGTTTAAGGACATTTTCTAAATAAACCTTCAAAAATTCTCATCCTATGCCAGGTTTTGTGACTACTTATTAATGAAGCATTTAAAAGCTAAATAATGTGGTTCTTTTGATGATCAGCGAAGCAGTACAAAATTAAATTATTAAGATATGATACGTATTTTATTTTTCTGGCCTGAAACGGAGGTCAAGAATGTGACCCTCATAAAATGAGATGTGCATCACGTGAGATTTCATATTTAACCTAAATACAAAGTTTAAATTACACTATTTCTTACAATTTTTTTTAAACTGACAAGTGACATGAATCATAGGAACTTGCCTCATTGTGACTAGCCATTAGCTTGACTCCTCCAAACAAGCTCCCACCTGATATTCCAAACTACTAAATAACTTAAAGCATTCTGTGAGGCATTTTAATGTTTTCACCCCCTACCTCCTGTTCTGGGCACTGCACTAATCACCCACACCTGCACCAGATTGGGACTCATCAGCTGCAGGCTTTATAAGGCAGAACTGGAGTTCATCTCATCGCTGAAAAAGTCTAATTTGTTGTGGAGATTTTAATGCTTTTAGCACTGTGTGGGGTCATAAGAATGATGCAAATGGAGAAGTGGTAGAACAATTAATGGATAAGAAACAATTGGTTTGTATTAATAATGGAGAAGGGACAAGAAT
>NW_013952733.1:534871-555140 GCF_001266775.1 Austrofundulus limnaeus
GAGTAAATCTTGGGATGCTGGTATCTCACAGAGAGACTATGAGGAGACCTTAGCAACCACTGTTACTGTCTCATGGTCCAGGTGTAACTTCCACAAGGAAGGAAGCCACATGTGAGCTGCTGTGAACTATTTGAAACCCTGTGACTCTCGTATTTAAAGAAAAGCAAGAAAAGGTCTCTGAACATGCACTGTGCTGGTGCACATGAGGCAGAACATGTAAGCAGCTGCTGATTATCAAGGCTTTAGAAAGAATATCATGAGCTCAGGCTGGTGTCACATCGACTCTTTTATCAAGCTTCACTCTTTGCCTCCACACGTTTCACAATCTGTGATCAGTGTTATAATTGTGCCCTAATTAAGCTTCCCAAAGTATTGCAGGTGAATGCCAAACATTTTTAACAGTTTTGTCTTCTGGTAGCTGGCAATAAACATATGTTTAATTGTGCAAAGTACACTCCAATTCCCTAAGTTTTAGTTAATATTCAAAACCACTTTATTTCATTGTATCTTATAGCAGGTTTTCTTTTTATGTAACCTCAAAAAGTCCTTATACATCTCAGTAATCCAGGTAAAAAAATCAAAAAGAAAAAAATTGTATAGGTCTTCTGGACGGGTTCTTCTCATTTTGCCTGAAACTCTCAGACTGAAGAAGTCTCTTGGAGGAGAGACGGAACGTTTCATTAGAGAAGAACCCGTCCAGAAGACCTATACAATTTTTTTCTTTTTCTTTTTTTTAACCTCAAAAAAGTGGCAGTGAGCACAGTGCTGCAGTTATGTCAGTGGTTATCTGCTTTAAAACTGGCAGTGTGAAAGCTGATGATATTTATTTCATGTGGAAACCAGTGTGAGGTTCTGGATTAAAAATACATAACTGCTGACATGGCTGCAAATTGTTTTTTTTTTCTAATAAATATTACATGTGAAAGAGTACACAAATGGCAGAACACAAAGAATCTGCCATCAGACACATGTTGTAGAAACATACATTTAACACTTATCCTAACATCATTAGTACTTTATTATTTGTCAATCTGATAAATATCTTAAGTAAATAACTTTTATTTATTTAACCAAATTTGGTCATTGCTTATTTTATAAACAAATGTGGAATGTTTTTTTTTATTCCTAATTCATTAAATATCTTCAACAACACGTTAAGTCTGTTCCATAGTTTAGACAAGTGGATTTTAGAGAAAACAACTCCAGACTCCCAGAGGAGGTAAAAGAATGACGGTGAAGAAATGGAACGGTGGGAAATCAAGATTCAACACCTGGGAAACAGTGCCATCTATTGATTTTTACTTCCTGCTACATCATGAAGGCAATTGGTACCTTTTAGCTGACTATAGCAGTTTAGCATGTATGTGTTGCCATTCAGCTTGAATGCATGTATGCATGTGTGTAAGTAGATATGAAGCTATGTATGCATGTGTGTAAGTAGATATGAAGCTATGTATGCATGTGTGTAAGTAGATATGAAGCTATGTATGTATGTGTGTAAGTAGATACTGTATGTGTCTGAATTCTCTCCTGCATATTTCTCTCAGACACATGCCTCACTGAACATTCACTGACAGAAGACTGTTATTAACATAATGTAATATGGGTCACTAAGCATGTGTGGGAAGAAACATGATGACATTCAAACTAATTATATCATTATGTTTTATAGTGTTTTATATTTTGCTGCTTTTCCTCCATGTTGTTCTAAGTTTGTACTATAAGATTTTTACATGAAAATCTAAATGATTGTAAACATGAAGTGACAATGATGTGACGACTTACTCAATTCAATACTTAAAATATTTTTCTATTTTTTCATTTGGTATTTGGATGTTTTATGCTTTTGTTGCTGCCATAAATTAAGCATGCTCAATAATGTTTTACCAAAACAAACAAACAAACAAAAAAACTTCTATGTCAAAATAAAATTAAATGTCTTTAAAATAATGCGAATTTAATTGATATATGCAATGCAAAATAAGTATTTGCATAAATATTCAGCCTTTTTATAGTGAATGTCCTATTTCCACTTAGACAAAAGATTATTGAAAAGTACAAGTTGTGGAAAGTATTGATAGCTTGGACAAGACAGGAATAGGATAAGACAAAATAACAAAAACCACTCTAAACCATAACAAAATAGTAAGAAAATAAAAGTAATCTTTCACAAAGACCCCCGAAGATGAAGTAAATAGCATTTTGAACATAATTATTCAAAAATACAAGCATTTCCTGAATCATTATGACACAAACAGTAACCTGTATTCTGGTGGTTTCAAAGCAAGAATGTTCACTCATTTTTGAAAAGTTCATTTAGAAATGAGTGTTATATATACACAGTTTTCACACCCACACCCAATAAAACCTGAAAGCTGCCCTCAGTGGTCAGTGATCCCTCACAAAGTACAAAATTACCAAAACATCAACCTGAAATGTTTACAATGATTGTTTTTTTTGTAAAAAAAAACTAATTTCAACTAATATATTAATTGACAAAAATAAATGTACATACATGCAGATTTGCTCTGACATCAAAGTGGTCTGTAAGAGTTTGTAACAAGATTAGCTGAGAAAGGACTTATTCACCAGCTCCATGGTTGATATTCACAGTGAAAGACAACCGTCAGAGTCCAACTGCTCTCTATGCTAATTTCTGACACGTCTCTGTGAATTTTATGCAAGATCCGTGGAGACATGCAGTGACCAGTGGAACTGTGCATCATACTGCAGCTCACATCGTCGTCATGTGAAAAATGCGCCCGTCTAAAAGGTCCCCTTGGATTTGGCAGTGGGTTTCGAGTCATGCTGTAAAAATGTAGCTTTTTATTATGAAAGATTTAAAGGCCTATAAGGGGTTTTGTTAGAATGTATGATGTACTCTTGGAACATTTAAAGGCTTTTTGATTTTGAGTAAAAATAGTCACCACGTAATGCTTTTGCCCATGTTTGTGTATGTGTATTTTTGTGTGCCTGTGTGTTTTGTGGCAAACTATCTCATGAACCAGTGTCCTGTTTTAAAAAGTAATCCAATCTTACACTACAATATGCAACTTTTAAATGTACATGCTCTAATCTAATGAATGAATTATTTAAGCAGCACTGAAACCCATTTTATTTGTAGTTGGTTTGGAACCTTTTGACATTTTAACACAGTCAAGGTGCTCAATAGAGCTAAAGATACTTTCTAAAAGCTCTGTGCTCAGTAGTGATGGATTGCTACATGTTGCTTCTCACAGCAGTGTGTCCACAGAGCTTTGGGCTTTCTGAGCAGGACGTCTAAAACGAGATCAGGCCCAGATGTTGCCTTTCTGTGACTGTCCGTTCAGACAGTTCAGTGTGTGACGACTGCTCCATCTCTAATTAACCAGTGTTGCCTCTGACGGATTCCCCTGTTATTCAAATCCAGATGTTTTTATTTTCCTCCACAGAGATCATCAAAAAAGTGTCATTTTACACTTAGGTCCAAGTGAGATGTAGTTTTCTGTCAGGTAAAGACTAAATGAGGCAGTGAAGAAAAAAAAAAGGTTGACAGATTCTTGTGTGGGTGGACATACCCATAGTGCGATGCCTGTGATTTACCTGGCACAAATAGAGTATTGTCATGCACAGGGACACAGAAAAAAAAGTATTTTTCACCTGATGGTAAAAAAGAGAACTGTTCTGCTCTTCAGTTAAGTCTCAACTTCTATTTGGAATCCCAAAAACTTAGAAATATTTCCTGTCATCCTTGTCTCACTGAAATGCAAAAGCGGTTTGTGGGGAGGGGGCTGCCGTGAGCACGTGTGAATTTAGCGCTCATTTTATATGTGAATTGAGGTACTCAATACACAGGTAGATACACAATAAATAAATAATAGATAAAACATAAATAAATATCAAATAAAGAATTTTAAAAGGTATTTGTAGTAAAGCAGTGAAGCGTCACTCAACAATAGATGCAAGGGCTCCATCTAGTGGTCAAGGTTAAGAAAAGTCTTTGGAGACAAATATTGAGTATAAATATTTCATTGTATAAACTTACATGGGTGTGTAACCCTAACCTAACTTAACACAGCTTTTGTTGTTGTCCACTATCATTTACTTAAAAAATTACTCAAATTAAAAGAAAATCTA
The DNA here is from genome assembly GCF_001266775.1 of Austrofundulus limnaeus. Lineage (NCBI taxonomy): Eukaryota > Metazoa > Chordata > Actinopteri > Cyprinodontiformes > Rivulidae > Austrofundulus > Austrofundulus limnaeus. The sequence continues at coordinate 538,988 of NW_013952733.1, forward strand.
GATGTTGTGTTTCTATACCATAAAACACAACTTGAACCTTTTAGGAATCATCTCACCTTTGATTGTTTTTCTCCCTGACTTGCTTCCAACATTCTGATGTTTGCATCTATGTGTGAAATGAAGCAAGGCATTCATTTCTGTCTCAAGTTTTAGTCACTCATATCACGTGACCTGCAGGTCTGGTTTCTGCTCTTCTTTAAACAGAATCAGACACTTTGTGGAGGTGTTGAGGGAAAACTTGTTTCTTTAAAGTCACTGCCTCTAAATAACACCTAAAGTGATATACGGTTATTTACTTTGTCTTAATTAGTGGTGAATGAGGAGCCTGGGTGATTTCTGATCAGCCAGGACTTGGCACACATTATCCAGACATTATTTACCACCTGTTCCATCTTTCATTGTATTGATCCCTGCTGCTTTGAAAAGTTTGGAAGGAATGAAATACTTCTCTCTGGTGGATTGGTTTTGTTGTACTTTGAGTGAGGTACTTCAGAAAAAAAATGTCAAGACTGAAGAAGTGGTTCTGCTTGTTTTGGGGCTCTGTTTATTTATTTATATATTTTTTTTAATTTTCAGTGAAAATAACTTCTTTATGTTTGAGTTAAATTGATTTAAAGTGATGGAATGTTTCAATTTGAGGACATACGTATATTAGTTTTCCTCCATATGGATATTTCATCATAATTTGTTCCCAACATGGTTTTATTTTAAGTTAACGTGATAAAATGTTCTGTTTTATGCAAACAATGACCAACAATAATCATTTTATTTTATTTCAAAGGTTTTGTATTTCCTTTTATATAAAACCATCCATGGAGTTGTGGGAATATTGTGGGGGTTTTGCATCCCTCTGAGACAAAATAAATCATTATGGTCCAGGATACTGAACACCTCTGCAGTACTGCTGTCATCACAGAGAGCTGCAGTGACACTGATATTACATCAGCTTAGGATTTTACAAAAGTGCAGCAAAACTGTTGCATTTTCTAGCTTCACTCAGTTTTATATCCCATGCTTATATTATCTGTGTGTTTAACTCATGCAACAAATGTTAGTTTTAACCACTGTATGCAACATTGTTCACACATTAAAAATGCTCTTAATGTGCAATAATTCCTATATATCCATGATGCACACTTGATTTCATATTTGGTATGCAATGAAAAATAATTTTTTTAAATAAAAGGAAAAATGTAGAATTATTTTTGTTCAGCAGTGTTGGATGTTTGACACTAGAGGGCGACAGAGATTTTGTTTCTCTGTCAATTTTCAAAAGCCAAACCAGTCAACTTCAACAAGCATAACTATTTTAAAAGTAAATTTATTTCTTTTGATGCTAGGTGACTTTATTTTTCTGTCATAATTTAATATTTGAAGTTTGCATTTTATCATCCATGAAACTTGTGGAAATATGAATTCCAGGACAAAACCCCTTTTCACAACAGCACATGTATGAATGTAAAGGAGACTATCACGGCCAAATTTAATATTTAATAAATTCATATTTGTGACTAATCCCATTCGTTGTGTTTCCTGCTTACATTTGGTTTGGGATGTTAAGTGATCTTCATGGAACGGTCCTAGGGTAGAAATACAAACTTGTCAGATAACTTTGACAAAGGTGAAAAAATTACTAGGTAAAAGTAAAGATACCTTAACATGAAAGGACTTTGGTAAAAAATAATTTCACTGAAAAGAAATGTGTTGCGAAATCATACAACTGCTCATAATAATCAGGAAATTAAAAGTACTTATACACACAGGCTGCGTAGATGTAAAGCAATTTACACATTTTCTTTTGATGCAGTATAACATTACATGGTTTAGTTTTATCTTTATTTTTTTACAACTGTAGACTGCACAGAGAGCAACTAGCTGTTGCACTTCCTGTGCAGCCTGAGACGCTTAGAATTTGTTTATGTTATTTAAATTTTGCCAGAATAGCTTGTAGTATTCGATTTTTACGAGTTAAATAAATTGTAAGAAAACGTTTTACATTGTTTTACATTTTACATTTGCAAATAATTACCTAATACAAAGTCATGTAATGTAAATATTTTTTAAAATAGTGTTTGAATATGTGTCGAGTTGTTGCTCCGTACAGGATTTCCCTCTTCCCTCTGACTTCCTCCTGGAAAGGTTCCTCGAACAATAATACATCCTCACAGCTGGCTTTTCCTGTTTCACAAACAGTTTCATTTCATTTGAATAATAATGGAGCACTTGTTTGTATTACTTTGCAGGAACTAAGACAGATTTTAAAAGTGGGGTTGTGTGGAACAAAATATAAACAGACTTTACATGTTGTTGACAACTCTATTACTTTTTTTTAATTAAATAACAGCTTAAGGGTTAGCCAAAGACTAAAATTCAATTTATGTCATCTTGAAACTATTTCAGTTTGACAATTTGTGCTCATAACCTTTCCACACAACCCCCTTCTACATCCAAAATGACAAAGTTCCTTTGGTTTAAAGTTTTTTTGTTTTGTTTTATTATTATTATTATTATTATTATTATTATTATTATTATTATTATTATTATTATTATTATTAGGCGTTTGTATTCTTATTTTTCTCAGTTAACTGTGTATGGAAGCCCATTTCCGCCACCCTGATAAAAAAATAAAACATATCTCATAATTATGACTTAGCTATCTCATTATTATGACATAGCTAAGTCATAATTATGAGATAATATACAGTGGTTTGCAAAAGTATTCATACCCCTTGAACTTTTCCATATTTTGTCACATTACAACCACAAACATAAATATATTTCACTGGAATTTAATGTGAAAGACCAACACAAAGTGGTATACAATTGTGAAGTAGAAGCAAAATTTTACATGAATCAAAACATTTTTTACAAATAAAAAACTGAAAAGTGCGACGTGCAAAAGTATTCAGCCCCCTTTTCCCTGAGTGCAACCAATTGCATTCAGAAGTTGCCTGATGACTGCTAATGACTCAAAAGGGTCCACCTGTGTGTAATCTAATCTCAGTACAAATACAGCTGCTCCGTGACGGCCTCAGATGTTGGTTAAGAGAATATTGGGGAGCAAACAGCATCATGAAGTCCAAAGAACACACCAGACAGGTTAGGAATATGGTTTTGGAGAAGTTTAAAGCAGGCTTAGGTTATAAAAAGATTTCCCAAGCTTTGAACATCTCACGGAGCACTGTTCAATCCATCATCCGGAAATGGAAAGAGTATGGCACCACAGTAAACCTGCCAAGACAAGGCCGTCCACCTAAACTTACAGGCCGAACAAGGAGATCACTGATCAGAGAGGCAGCCAAGAGGCCCATGGTGACTCTGGATGAAATGCAGAGAGCCACAGCTCAGGTGGGGGAAACTGTCCACAGGACAACAATTAGTCGTGCACTACACAAATGTGGTCTTTATGGAAGAGTGGCAAGGAGAAAGCCATTGTTAAAAGAAAACCATAAGAAGTCCCGTTTGCAGTTTGCCAGAAGCCATGTTGAGGACACAGCAAACATGTGGAAGAAGGTGCTTTGGTCAGACGAGACCAAAATTGAACTTTTTGGCCACAATGCAAAACGCTATGTGTGGCGGAGAAAGAACACTGCACATCACTCTGAAAACACCATCCCCACTGTCAAATATGGTGGTGGCAGCATCATGCTCTGGGGGTGCTTCTCTTCAGCAGGGACCGGGAAGTTGGTCAAAGTTGATGGGAAGATGGGTGGAGCCAAATACAGGGCAATCTTGGAAGAAAACCTGTTGGAGTCAGCAAAAGATTTGAGACTGGGGCGGAGGTTCACCTTCCAGCAGGACAACGACCCTAAACATAAAGCCAAAGCTACAATGGAGTGGTTWAAAAAAAAGAATATTCATGTGTTAGAATGGCCCAGTCAAAGTCCAGACCTAAACCCAATTGAGAATTTGTGGCAAGATCTCAAAACTGCTGTTCACAAACGCTCTCCATCCAATCTGACTGAGCTTGAGCTGTTTTGCAAGGAGGAATGGACAAGAATTGCAGTCACTAGATGTGCAAAGCTGGTGGAGACATACCCTAAAAGACTTGCAGCTGTAATTGCAGCAAAAGGTGGCTCCACAAAGTATTGACTCAGGGGGGCTGAATAMTTTTGCACATCGCACTTTTCAGTTTTTTATTTGTAAAAAATGTTTTGATTCATGTAAAATTTTGCTTCCACTTCACAATTGTATACCACTTTGTGTTGGTCTTTCACATTAAATTCCAGTGAAATATATTTWTGTTTGTGGTTGTAATGTGACAAAATGTGGAAAAGTTCAAGGGGTATGAATACTTTTGCAAACCACTGTATCATTATTATGAGATAGCTAAGTCATAATTATGAGATACAAGTTTTACTTATTTTTTTATCAGGGTGGCGGAAATGGGCTTCCAAAACTGTGAACACTGTAAATTATATGTTATTTATATTGGGTCGTGTTTCCTGTTATTATTTAAAGTTAAAATTTAATTGGCAGAACTTGGTGGGCATTAAGACCCGGAAGCGTTGAATGCGTTCCTCCTCCAGCTCATTAAGGATCGATCTGACAGCTTGTTCAGAGAAGAACAGTTGGAACAGAGAATGTGAGATGGATGTACACTCACTGAGGGTGTTTATGTGCTTTGCCTCTTTTTAACTCCTTGTAGTTTAACACCATCAGGTCTGTGATGTCAGACAAACGGCCGCTCACACTTTGACTCATCTCCAACAAGATAGTTGACGTTTATCTAGTATTTTTTCTAGAATATAGAAAACTCTGCACCGGATCAGACAGGTTGGGGATCATATCTAGGCTTTTGTTTATGTTTTTTTGTTTTTGTTTTTGTTTTTTCTCGAACCTGTGTGGTTCAGATTCTGCGGACTAGGCGCGCGTCCTTCAGCTCTCTGGATAAAAGTTTGTCGTTTTTTTAGGTTTTTACTTCAAATTCAACAGACTGAGGAGGAGGCAGGATGTCTCTGAGCAGAAACACCGAGTTCGAACACTTTGAAGACCGAGACAGGCCTCAGCGGACACCCAGGACCAGCTCTGCCTCCGCCGGGTCCCAGTCCGGCTCAAGAGGCGCCGGTCTAGTCCCGAGCCCGGCGCACAGCGCGCACTGCGCCTTCTACCGCACGCGCACTCTGCAGTCCCTCACGTCCGAGAAGAAAGCCAGAAAAGTGCGCTTTTATCGCAACGGCGACAAATACTTCAAAGGTTTGGTGTATGCCGTGTCCAGCGACCGCTTCCGGTCCCTGGATGCTCTGCTCATGGAGCTGACACGGTCCATGTCCGACAACGTCAACCTCCCCCAGGGGGTGCGGACCTTGTACGCCCTGGACGGGGGCAGGAAGATCAGCAGCCTGGATGAGCTGGTGGAAGGTGAGTTGATTTGGATATTTGGTGTTTGTTTGACATGCAAAGTTTGTCCCAGTTTGTCGACTTGATGCGTTCTGTGAAGCAGAACTTGTGTCATTATGACAAAACTGCCCTGACACATCTGACCCAGTGCCATGCATCCAGACTACACTGAGATGGACAGGGCTCCCAGCTGAATTAGTGTGTGTGAGTTTATTCAGGCATGAAAGTGCTCTGTGTGCCACTTATCACATGTCTGTCAGAGGATACATGTGTTTTGTTGTGGGCTTTACAGATTGTTTTAAATGCTTCACATTGATCTCATCCTAAGGGCTTTAATGACTAAACTTTCCCTCCCCCTATTCACTGTTCATCACCCAGGGTAGAAATTGGTGGTATGGAAGCCCATTTTTGCCACTTTGATTAAAAATAAAAAGGTTATAATTATGAGATGTCTCTATAATGCAATCTCAAAGGTTTTTGCGATACCATCTTATAATGTTGAAATACAAAGTAATAGTTTTGGTTTGCTAAGTCATAAATATGAGATATTGACTCAAAATTAAGATGTACACTCACCGGCCACTTTATTAGGTACACCTGTCCAACTGCTCGTTAACACTTAATTTCTAATCAGCCAATCACATGGCGGCAACTCAGTGCATTTAGGCATGTAGACATGGTCGAGACAATCTCCTGCAGTTCAAACCGAGCATCAGTATGGGGAAGAAAGGTGATTTGAGTGCCTTTGAACGTGGCATGGTTGTTGGTCTTGGTCATGGTCTGAGTATTTCAGAAACTGCTGATCTACTGGGATTTTCACGCACAACCGTTTCTAGGGTTTACAGAGAATGGTCCGAAAAAGAAAAAACATCCAGTGAGCGGCAGTCCTGTGGGCGGAAATGCCTTGTTGATGCCAGAGGTCAGAGGAGAATGGGCAGACTGGTTCGAGCTGATAGAAAGGCAACAGTGACTCAAATAACCACCCGTTACAACCGAGGTAGGCAGAAGAGCATCTCTGAACGCACAGTACGTTGAACTTTGAGGCAGATGGGCTTCAGCAGCAGAAGACCACACCGGGTGCCACTCCTTTCAGCTAAGAACAGGAAACTGAGGCTACAATTTGCACAAGCTCATCGAAATTGGACAAGAGAAGATTGGAAAAACGTTGTCTGGTCGGATGAGTCTCGATTTCTGCTGCGACATTCGGATGGTAGGGTCAGAATTTGGCGTCAACAACATGAAAGCATGGATCCATCCTGCCTTGTATCAACGGTTCAGGCTGGTGGTGGTGGTGTCATGGTGTGGGGAATCTTTTCTTGGCACTCTTTGGGCCCCTTGGTACCAATTGAGCATCGTTGCAACGCCACAGCCTACCTGAGTATTGTTGCTGACTTTATGACCACAATGTACCCAACATCTGATGGCTACTTTCAGCAGGATAATGCGCCATGTCATAAAGCTGGAATCATCTCAGACTGGTTTCTTGAACATGACAATGAGTTCACTGTACTCAAATGGCCTCCACAGTCACCAGATCTCAATCCAATAGAGCATCTTTGGGATGTGGTGGAACGGGAGATTCDCATCATGGATGTGCAGCCGACAAATCTGCGGCAACTGTATGATGCCATCATGTCAATATGGACCAAAATCTCTGAGGAATGCTTCCAGCACCTTGTTGAATCTATGCCACGAAGAATTGAGGCAGTTCTGAAGGCAAAAGGGGGTCCAACCCGTTACTAGCGTGGTGTACCTAATAAAGTGGCCGGTGAGTGTATTATCTCATAATTATGACTTAACAGCTCAAAAGCACTTTGATTATTTTACAGCTTTGCTTTTACAGTGTTTCTCTCTTTTTTAATTGATGCCCTGATTCCAAAACATTTTCTTTTTTTTTTTTTTTCATCGTAAAAAAAGATTGGGGAGCCCAGCAGGCACAGAGTGCAGCAAAATTTCTCAACAATTTTTCAAACTACAGCAGAAAAGAGAGGTTTCAAAATACAATGCATTTATCAAAGTATAGCTTAAAACTGTAGTATTATGCAAAAATATGCAGGTTTTACTTAAACTTCCCTGGGGGCTCAAAAAATCCAAGAATGTTGTTACCTGAAAAAAAAAAAAGCATAATCAGAACTAAAGAGCCAAATAATCCACACATCACTGTGTGTTATACATTTAATATAATGTTAAATTTTAGATGCCAAAAATCCAAAAGAGGTTGGAGTTATTAGGGGGTTGGATGATGGGTACTGTAGTTGTTGATGGATCACTTTGACATATCCCTCGTCTGCAGTAAACTGTGTACACAAACAGACGTTTTATTCAATTAAATGCCATGATCTTTGTTAGGGGGCAGGCTGTCCAATTAGAAGGGTGGGCTGCCCCACTTGGGGAAATGCTGCTATGAGATACTGATACCATGTCATAATTGTGAGGGAGAATGTTGTAATTATGACTTGGAGAAACTTTTTCTTCAGAGTGGCAGAAATAAGCTTCCAGGGTTGGTAAAGACCATTTGAAGTCATATTTAAACCTGAAGTTGTGGCAGAAACAAACAAAACATTGTCTTTTTAGTTCTTCATTTGTTTATTCAACACAAGCGGTGACATTTCATTGATTTGATTTTTTATGTTTTTATTGCCGTCTGCCTTTTATTTCTTAAGGGTTACTGATCAGTGGCACATTCTGACTGACCTTCCGCTCGAGTTATTCTTATATACTGCTCTATTTTCATCTGAACTTCTAAATTGTAGTCTCTGGGCTCGACTCATTTCCTGTAGCAGATCCCCTGAGAAACTGGGGAAGATTCAGGTCAACTCATAATCTGAATTCTGGGGCATCACTGGTTTGAGTAAATGATCTTGTTTTTTTTTTAGTATTATTTATTGGTTGGTTTACCTCAACCATAAGTAATGTATTTGTACCATTTGTTGATCAGTCTTACGTTTACGATTGAGACATATTTTGTCTGATGTTTGAAGAGCTGTCCATGTTAACATTAAATATGTTACAGTCAGATGTCAAAAACTGGGTTATTTTCAAGAATGTTTGAGGTGTATGGAGTCATCCTACAGAATTGTGATGAGGCCTGTGTGTGTCAATCAAGGAGTTGTTTGTTCTTAAATTACTGACTCAGCAATTCCTTATAAGGATGGGGAAATGTGCTAATCCTTACCTCACTTGTTAAAAACAGCTTTCAGTGGTAAACTTGTTTGTGTGTCTTAACTTACATTTCAGGAGCAAACTCCTTTACCATAGAAGGAATTGCATGTTGATCCTGCCTTGTTTACATCTGGGTGTGGTAGAAGGTTATAAGAAGGGGAGACCCAGAACGTTCTGGGGAGATCTTCACTTAATTGGCCCGAAGTCTCTTGATTTGGTCTAGGCTCTGTTATTCTGAATAAACCTCACTGTTCAAGAATAGGTTTTGCCTTCAGAGTCATTTCTTCAAGTGCTCCATCACTGCTGAGAGTTCGAAGACACAGAATAACTGTCATCATTAAAATACACTTCATTTACTAGAATTTAGAGACACAATTTCACCACAGGTTTAACTAATATAAAAGTTAACTTTATCTTTGTTTACTCTCATTTAATAGACAAAGACAGGACCCACTGTTGCACAGTCAGCCACTCTGGGCTTATTGATTGAGGTCAGCTTGATGTGGAAACTTCATCAGACACTGTTCACATGTGTGCTTGTCTCTATAGTTTTGAACTGCTGTGGAAAACAACAAAGAACGCCCACAGATACCGAGACTTATAAAATTATTTGATATTCAAATGTTTGAACAAACCAGGAATTAAAAATTTGCAAAGCAACCATGTGAAACTGACACCTGTGAACGACAGAGCTTCAGCTTAGCCCTGATCTGATGGTTGTTTCAAATAATCTGAGACTGAAGCGTCCATGTGCTTGTACCTTTGGTTCAGAGCTGCCACAAGTGATTGGCAGATATTTTGTAAGATTTTGTTCAACCAATGTCATTTAGCAGAAAAATAAAAAAATAATTTTAAAAAATAAAATAAAAGCTGTGTTGAAAGGTTGTGTTTTTTAAACCATCTTAATATAAAATATTTATATTTAAATTTAGTGTCAGGGACTTTTCTTTTGAATCTAGAAGTTCATAGAGTATGATTTTAGGCTAAAAGTAAAGTGTATATTTCATTAAACAAGCATTTTTTTCTGTTACTATTATAAGATTGTGTAATGAACATGTTTTAAACTCAAAGGTGCTGGCAAACTCTTTCAGTGAATATGTCACTCAATTTTTTTTATTTATTTGTTAAAGCAGGGACATTTAAACCATCTTAAGGGGAAATGTGATTTGATTATCTTTCTCAAAGCAGCATATTATTTTACCTGGTTCATGATTTAGAACCAGTGTAGAAGCACTGTAGGAAAAACCACCTTCTTAATGTTGACCTCATCTGATGTCCACCTGAGGACTCCCAGTGGAGGCTGTCAGAGGCGTTTGTCACAACCTCTCAGGGACTTCAGGGACCAGACTTGTCAGCAGTCACCATCTGAGGCTGTTTTGTTGTTTTTTGGTCATTTTCAGCCAGATAAATGACAAACACACTTATACTGGATCTGGTCCTTCAGCATCCATCTGGCCTTTTAATTAGCCTCTGGTCAATTGCAAGCTTAATAAAATCCTGGTGTCATGAGACACGTTGTCTCAACTGATCTTTATACTGTGTGTAGCTGATCTTGTTCGGTGGGACACTTTAAAATAACTGCCCAATTTAATTCACAACTATGGTTGTTCACATATCTGATTATCTAAAATATAAAGCAGCTGTTCAGTAGATATCCTATACATTATTTTTAATGTCAAAATGTGTTATGGTCGATTTCTGGATGCGGTTAGCAGCTTTGCCTGTAGCAACATAAATGCTTTTTGTTGAGAAAAGTTCAACACAAACAAATGTCTAAATACTGTAATTAAAATGTTAAAATGGCTCAAACAGCATATGTTTGAAATGCTAACAGTGTATGTTGTTTTTAATGGTGTAAATTTACAACTATTAGCATGAGATTTCTCCCTAAATTTTCAAACTAAGATCCCGACTGCTGTCTACTTCAGAGAAGACATTCAGAAGAACTCCATATAACTCCATGAACCCCACATAAAGAATGGTATTCTTTAAATTTCTACAGAGACACAACTGCAATTAAATGAATGTTGTATCAGGATACTGGCACCACAACAAAAATGTTCAGAAAAAAATCTAACATAGCTTTTAGTGTCAGTTTGTACATTGCATTGTTTTTGCATTTAAGCATTTTCTTTTGTTACTTGTACCATTATACATTTAGTTAAATTACAAAGAATGTTTGATTCATCTGAGTACAGATTATTGGAATAAAAGTAAAATTTATCACAGCACACAGCATTTCTTGTATGAAAAGTAAAGTTAAGTGAAAGTTTCTTCAGAGGGAAAGGAAGGAATGTTTATAGTCAGTTTTGCAAAGAATGCAGAGAAGAGGGGGGGGGGGGAAATCACATTCCCTCATTAAATGTTTGAACAGAAAAGCTGAGAGGAGTCAGATCCAACACCCAGTCGTAAAAACAATCTCCATTAATACCTGTCAGTGTTCGTTTAGCAACATGGGACGCTGTCACGGAGCGTTGTTCTTGAGGGGAATTTTTTTGTTAATGTCTTCGACTTCAAATGGAATGCCTGCAGATAAAACAAAAGGCTTTGTTTTGGAGGAAGGCCAACACAGCAGCTCAGCAGCTGGGAGGGAGAGAGGACAGTGTTCCACTGCCTCTCAATGTGCTGGTTTGTTTCAGCTGAAAAGCTGTTAACTCTTACGATGTTCAGCTCATTCTTCCAATGAAATGTCTTTATGGTTTATACCATGGTTGTAGGGCTAATTTTCTGAGAGACAATTGGCACCTTTTTAAAATTATATTCCAATCAACTTTTAAAGTTTCACTAGCATAATTCCTTCTGTGTACACAGTGACAGCTTTGCTATTTCCTTTGAACATCTGAAGTAGCTTTTATTAACAGATTCGGGCTGCATAGCTTCACCCTGTCTAATAAAGTAAACCCTAACTGCAGTTAAAGGAGGAGGTCAGAACATTTGAAGTATGGTTCTATGAAGAATTATTAAGAAATAGCATCATACCTGCTGTAGATGGCCCCTCGAATGACACCAATTTCTGACCAGATTGTCAATTTAATGGATCGTCCAAGTAGCCGAGATAAAATTAATCTCTGCCATCTTAAAGCAGTTCAAATCTAAAAAATAGTAATTATAGTGGTTTATGTGAACACTGTTTTAGAAACCTTTACAATATAGTCAGTTTTGCATTATAAAGTCATTTACCTAAGCACTTCAAGTGCTGCCTGGAGCATCTTCATAAAGAATATTCTATTCATTCTGCAATATGAAATTTAAAGCAATCTGAAAGTATATAATATACAATAGTATTTGCATGAAGTGCCCTGAAAGTTTTGATTAGGCCATTTTTAGCAATTCACTTTGGTCTTTGTCCTGTTCAGATTAGCTCATCAATCAGCTCTAAATTAAACACAGATTTTTTCAAACTAAGGCCATTCAAGGTCTGTCTAGTAAGATATTAGTTGCTCATCACCTTTCTACAAAACCACACTTTAAAACACTGAACTGTCTCTGGGTGCTCCGTTCTTGGAATTCAAATCTTGCAGTCAGTTTGGGATACTTGAACATGGTTGATGGACAGAGTTTGTCTAAGATGTCCATGTTGGATTATTTACGTGCGACTTATTTGTTCTTGCAGGAGAGAGTTACGTCTGTGCCTCCAACGAACCTTTCCGACGTGTGGACTACTCCAAGAATGTGAATCCCAACTGGTCGGTGGGCATGAGGACGGGCACATCACGCTCCATGTCCTGTCTTGTCCCGTCAAAGAGTGAGCTGCTGCAGAGGGAACCTAAGGACTTCATCAAACCAAAGCTTGTCACGGTCATCCGGAGCGGCGTCAAACCTCGGAAGGCAGTTCGCATACTGCTGAATAAGAAAACGGTTCACTCCTTCGAGCAGGTGCTCACAGATATTACAGATGCTATCAAGTTGGACTGTGGAGCTGTGAGGAGGCTCTACACTTTGGAGGGCAAACAGGTAAGACAACAGTGTGAATGTGTTGTCACCAGGGGTGTAAATCACCAGTTTTATTACAACACAATATTATACTGTGTATATTTAATGGTGAGTTGTCTTAAATGACGATATAATGTTGATCATGATACGATTTTGATTCAATTCACAAAGCTGCGATCAATATGATGTCCATCTAACACATGCCCATCCCCCCTCCATGATTTATATAACTACAAATAAATACATGAAATCAAGAACTTAAATATTTTCATCTTTCTCTTGTTGGGTTCTTGCCCCCCAGTAACTGAAACAAGTAAGCATCGTTTTCAATTATTTTTATTTTTATTTATTTATTATTATTATTATTGTTATGGAAATATTTATTAACAGACAAATACGTGGTCCAAGAATGAAGGTACTCCATGGGATGGTAAGCTGAGTTTTATTGCAACAACTGGAACACAGAGAACAACATCAGACTGTCCCCCTGCTCTCTGCCCTGTCTCTGTGCTTCTGTTTCTCCTGAGACAGTTAAGGCCTCATATATACTGTTTAACAAACACTATTATGTCATCTTAGCAAGATTTCATCCTATGTCAAGGGGAAAACACAAAGATAAACACAAGTGATATCTAAGAATGATTATTGTTGTTGGCAAATCTTGTTCTGACTTGAATCATTCTATCTGCTGATAAACAGCATGTCATGAAAACCTAGGTCATTAAAGGATGCCATGAATTACTGGCTTAAACCTAAAGTATTAGTTCCATCACAATTATTATTTTTTAGGCTGGTTTTGATTTCCAATTTTTATAAAACTCTGACCTAAATTACTGTGGTTTAGTAACAAAATGTTTGCTGTCAAAAACTTTGGCATATTATCATTTTCCAAAACAGTGATGGAGCTTTCTGTCTTTCATTGGTGATCTGCTAGGGTTCTCCAAATTTCTGATTAAAAGGCATTTGTACATATACAGTCCAACAGAAACAGACATGTGTGACTCAATCTATCAAACTGAGGATTAAGCTGTGAGGTCTAGAAAGATATAAGCAGCAATGGTGCTTTGTCAAAATATGATCAATAAATACATAACTGACTGAGTTTTAGTCTTTTATTTATTTATTTATTTATTTATTTATTTATTTATTTATTTATTTATTTATTTATTAAGACTGTGGGTGACCATCTTGAATCACACTGACTCCCAACATGAGCACTCAGTTGTACATCCTGTAATTATGTTGGGTTCGTGTGTTGTAGATGACTCTCAGATACTACTATGCTAGAGCTGGGCGGTATGACTCAAATTTTACATCATGATATTTTCAACAATTTTATCGGTATCAAGTATTTTTCTTTTCCTCACAGTTCAGCTGATAATAAAATGTACAAACACTGCTTATTGACTAGTAAACTGCCGTCAGCTCAAATTACTCTTTCTTTTCTGCAACACAAGCTATTTCTTGATTTTTTTTTTTCTTTTACTGTACCCTGGTCTTTGTCACTGTTTCCCTCCTCTACATGTCTTTTCTTCTTTGCCTGGTTGTAGACAGTATAGTTACGCATTTTGGTATGGTCATGAAGAAGGAGGGTTGAGCAAAGATTATATTATTGGGTCTGTCGTTTTGTGTTGTTTAATAAAGCTTAGGATGACTCAGCTTCTGTGCACCAGTCATCTAAAGCCCAGTACAAAACCATTTCATCCATATGTCGCCCAGACATTTCACAATAGAAACACATTAACATCGCACATTAAATCTATCTGCACACATCACTGAAGAGGTGTACACTACATTCAGCAATGGCGAAAATAAGGGAGAATTATTATTATTTTTTAATGTCAGTCAATATAAAAGCAGTGGAATCGTCACCTGCTGCCAGTTATTGGGAAGGCTGGTACAACAACATTAGCTTGCTAATGTGCATAGCGGTGCTGTGAGGAAGTGTCCCCCGTGAAACAGTTCACTGGTATTTCACAAACATTCACATGGTATTTCAATTTCACATTCTGAATGTGTTCAGGCTATTTAAACCAGTATGTCCAGTATTCAGAAAATTCATATAATAAAAATAAGAAGAACTGGTTTTCAGTATGAAAAGGTATACCACCCAGCTCTATACCACACCAAGTTTTAGCTCAGATAAATAAGCATATAATAACATAATCACCTGCCTTTCATGGTGGTGGGCATTATTTATACATTTTCTACTGTTTGTGTTACTCTTTACAGATAACTAGTTCATTAGGCATATTAATAGTAATGTTTCAGTCAAAAACAGAAACCTTTACAAAAGCAGAATTTGTTGCAGCACTGTAATATTTGACTGCATCACTTTCAGATACTAAAACCTAATTAACTTCGAACCGATTTATGTGGATAGTTTGAGTAAAAATCTAGTTCACTTTTTGAGTTTGAACAACATTCATAGATTCTATAAAAAGCTCTGATAGGATTCCTCACTCACACCCATAAACACATGTAGTCACTGTCACACATACAAACTCCAAATGCCTTACAGCAGCAGTTCAACCATCTGCTCCTCCAAAATTCAATCTGAGGGTCCCAGCCACCTGGTCTATAGGCCTCCCCACCCCCAGATACACTCTCACACACACTGGGCTCTGGTCACCGCCGGATAATTAGAGCTGTGAGCGAGAAGGGAAAAGGGTTAAAGTGCAGCTGTCAGGTGTGTTTGTGGGTGCCTGAATGCGTAATGTGAGTGAGCATCTTTGCACAATCCACCTCTGTCTACTTTCCCTGCTGAAGTCAAAGCTGCTCTTTAAACTGTTGCTGGTAGACTATGGTTATCAGAGCCATCAGAGTCAGCTGCTGCTTCTCACAGAAAACACTGTTGATACAGTCTCTTGGTTTTATAGAATAAAATAATCATTTATCTTGAAAAAGTTGTTAAATAAATGCAACATTTCAGGTTTTTAGGGAGTTGTTTAATTTACTTCTTTTGTTATATTGTTCACCATGTAAGTAATCTTGGAGCAATGGAGAAGATGAACATGTTAAATGCAAATATGAATTACAAACTAAAACAAGTTTAATTTAGTTCAAAATGGCTATTTGTTGGTTGGTTTTTTGCATCACATCTGTCATCAGAGCATGGATGGAATAATGGGTGACAGAACATAATTGTTTTTTTCACCAGGAATAATAAAGCAGAACCAGACTCGAGTTTTATTTTTTATTTTTGAGTTTAAAGGTATCATATCATGCTTTTAAATCCTTCCTTTTCACATCTTAATCATTCACTTATGTTCTATTTAAAATAAAACTGCAATGCTTTGGTCTTAATTCCTCATTTTTATTGCTCCACAGACTCCTTGCTTTACTTGCTTTACCCCTGTTCTGAGTTGCGCCTCAGAGCAAGCTGTTTTCGTGCGGCCTCTTTAAATACAAATGAAATATTTCACACCCCGCCCCCTCCAGGTCGCTGAGCGTTCGACTCCACCCCGTTTGGCCATATTTGTAGTTTCATAGCAAAAACACAGTTATCTACCGACTAAAAACTGTTTTTCAGATAAAATAAGATAAGATAAAACTTTRTTGATCCCACAGTCTGGAAATTTGCACATTACTGCAGCTTAATACAAGAGAGGCTGAGAAGAATAATGAAAGATTAATAAAAGATAACAAAAAACCCTACTATATGCACATGTGATATATAGTAATGTACCAATGCACATATACACATATACATTAACAC
>NW_013952733.1:556476-559342 GCF_001266775.1 Austrofundulus limnaeus
TCTAAATATGAGCACAACAAAAAGTGTCCAGCAGATGGCAGACAAGATTCTTCTTAAAGGGCTGTAGTTTTGAAATGGACCTTGTTTTGAGGAATGTCATTCCATGCTTTAGTATAAACATAGAAGAAAGACCTCTGGCCGTAACAGTTTTTAAAAGTTGGTAATATTATGGTAATATTTAACTTGCGTTTCCATCTTTACGACAGTTCTGCGTTTTCAGATATTCACAGACATGGGAAATGGGGAGAGTGCATTTAGGCCCCCTGTTTGTGCATGTCCTGCATAACGAAAGTTGAAGGTCGTTTCAGTTTATCAGGGCATAAAGAATTTGATGCCATGCTGGGCAAGAACAGCCTGCTGACAGTCTGGGGCATCTCCCAACAGGCTACTCAAATATCTCCAGCACAGTATTTGTTCTTGTTGTTGTTTTTTCTTTTTTATTGTTTTTGAAACTCCATGATTTTTTTTCTTTTACATTACAAAGTCATTTACCTTAGCACTTCAAGGCAGGGATACAATAAAAGCCAACTTGTCCACTTTTATGCATTCAAGGATATTCAGTTTCAATCTGTGTAGGGAGAAAAGACAATGGATGTGTCTCAATTCATGGGCTGGGTCCTCATGAGCACGTAGCCCAGCTGGACCACATCCTCCCCGGGCCAGGTAAGCTGCATAAAACTGCTGTGAAATGAGACGGTCTAGCCTTCTCTTGACATAGGTTTGTGTGACCACGTGCTACCCTCATTACCATAGTGATCAGTTTTATATCAATGCCTTGGGATGGGTGTATTTACACGTCTTTTTACTGGAAGATTAACTTCACAGTTAAAACATTACCAGTGGTGGGCAGCACTAATCTGAAATTAGTTCCACTAGCCCTAAAACAGTAACTCAAATATTTAGGTCCCCTAATTCTAAAGCACTAAAATAACCCAGTGACCCTTGAACATTCTTCATCAGACAACATGAGTCACATGTTGCCATGTTGCTCTCTGAAGACTTATCATTAACATTCCACAGCTGTATTTGGGTTCATAATTGTCACTATTTTATTTACAGTTTTTTAGCCAAGCAAGTCCCGTTGAGATCGCAGATCTGTTTTTCAAGGGAGGCCTGGGCTTGAAGACGACCTATATTGTACACGTTTTTGGGGCTTGGGGGAAAACCGGAGTATCCAGAGAAAACTCAAGCAAGTACGAGAAGAACATGCAAACTCCACACAGAAAGACCCCAGTTCTGAACCGGGGATCGGCGCATTGAATCCTGGGATATCCTCAGCTGGTGAGGAGGACACACAGATGCATCCTTGATTTTTGAGAGTTTGTGGGCCACGTTCCTCAGCCACATGAGGAGGAGCCTTCGAATTGTGAAGGCACTCAGCGCAGGGCATTGACCTATGGCCGACAAATATGCACACATGAGGATGTAGCCCATGAATTGAGACACAGCCAATATTCAGTCTAAGCTGCCATAATAAGCAACTGCATTACTTAGCAATAGTTCTTTCTTTTTTTTTAGTTAAAATTGATGAATGGTTGATTTTTCAGCCCAATGATCATCATTTCAAGATGTGCAGATAAAACAGGCCTCTGAATGCTGGCTTTTGAGGCACCCATATGTAAGTAGGAGGAAGATGGATTGGTTAGTGCAACACTCCTCTCATATAACACTCTCTTAATGAAGAGGGCCTCCTGGCTCGAATACTCCTCTCAGGTTTGGTACTACACGTCATGCTGCTTTGCTGCTTTGTGCTAACATTTGCCTGAAGTATCCTCACCTCATTAATATTATTGGGCGTAAAATCCTCTCTTTGCACATGAACCTAACTGGAAGGCAGCTACAGAGAGATGAACACAATTGACTGAGACACACAAGGGTCTCAGCTGCTGATTTTCGTTCATGATTAAATGTCTGCATTTAGGTCAACAGCCATGAAATTTGCATGGCCACCTATTGTTCTGCCCGGTCATTAGCACTGAGCACCATCTGACACAAGCGCAGTGACACCATCCAGGCACATATGCTGTTAGTTTGGAGTGATACGCTAACATTTCCTCTGAAAATAACTGCTCTTGTATGAAGTCAATTCTTACATTTAGAGAAAGTATGAGAGAGGAGAGGGAAAGTTGTCCCATAGCTTAAATTTTCATTTTTGTAGAAAACAAAATGGGTTTTTAAATGAGCACCATGCACTGTGGCACATTTTAATTAGTGAACAAATACTTACTACAGTCAAAAGTACCTGCTTTGTATTTTACAGTTTCTGGTGTTATGTGCTAATTGAAAAAGCAAGTTAACCTAAAATATGTAATTCACAGAAAGCACCCCCAGACACATTGTGTGCCCCCCACAGCCCCCCACTTTCCTGTTCAGTCAGCTGTGAATGCGTGTGAGGAGCACAGACAGGGAAGGACTTCAATTGTGCTCTGCGTCATCTCAGTTGTTTTGTTTTGTGCAGCCTGGCCCCAATCCAGCCTTTGCAGCAGTTCTGTCTCTCGCCCAGCAGAAGAGTTGACATCATGACATTTTCTGGCTGCTGTCACACAGCCCAGCCCACAGACTTGTTTGTCTGCTGTAATTTTAATCACAGAGGAATGTCTGTTTTAGCAGACAGACAAATATACTTTTTATATAATGAACTGTGTGTCCCAGTGATGTGCTGCTGTGGGTATTACACGTGTAAGAGTGAACTTAAGGTGAATTAAGCTTTTCCCACATCTCTCATACACAAGGTTATGAGGAAACTTTTACCAAGGTATTTCTCATTACTTGTTAAAGTCTTGACTGTGCTAAGTGAAAAGTGACACAATAAGTGAACGTTCAGACGAGTTCAAGTTGATTCATAAAAGACTATGCAATCATTTAT
>NW_013952733.1:560342-563315 GCF_001266775.1 Austrofundulus limnaeus
TTACTGTGTTCACAGTAAAATAAAAACAGTGATTTACGTAAAAACACAATGAAAACATTGTAATCAGATTCTCAGTGATTTTTTATACCATTATAAATCTTTAAGGAGCGATAAAAGAAAAGAAGTGGTTCCACTTTTCCTGTGACAGTCATTATATGATTTAACAAATGCATAAACGTTCTTAGTTAAACAACAAATGAATCACGAACAGAAGAGATTGTTCTGTCCATTATCTGATTAAGAGAACTGAGGGGTTCTCTTCCACGGTTAGAATGACCTGTCATGGCCTACATGGAGTTCAGTTTGTGACAGAGTTCCTGTCCTCTCGTCAGGCCTGTCCGAGGCCTGCCTCGAGGCAGTAAATCTTGTTTCTTCACTCGAGGTGACCCCTACACACGTGTGACCGAGAATAATTTATTTTGTTGCTTTTTATTATTAGAAACTTCGGGTGTAACAATTTTACCCTACGTCATTTAAAAAAACTTCTTTTTTTAAATTGAAACTGGAACACAAAGTTCCTAGTTTATTGCGCATAGCATTACATTCTTACTGACTGAATCTCCACACTAACATCTCCCAGAAGAACTCGTAAAATTTTCACCACATTATAAGGTTGATTAGAATCTGCAGCAGGTTGAACAGCTTCACAAAACCAATTGTTTACACAATTAATGATTGCTAAATTAAAGTGGATTTGTTTATGATCTGGATCATTTCACTATGTGGGCTATTAAGCAAAATCATCTTTTTTGAGCTTTATATCATGTAATAGACCAGAGTCTTTAACTCATTCATGCATGTTTGAGAAATCCTTGAACCTCCTGTGCTAGTCATGTGGAGCTGCCTAAATGCTTTCTGGTACAAAGTACCGCCCACTTGTACATAGCTCCTCCCTGGAGTTCAGTCTACAGCTGAGAACTCGCCCCACAGAGCAGCATTCTCTCCAAGCACTATTGTGAAGGTGTGCTGAAGTGGGAATGTGAGCAATGGTAGAAAGCTCTTAAAGAGACAGAGGCTAATTTCAAGGTTTAGATTTATTGTTTTATTTTATTAATTTTTTTATGTTCAGCATTTTTATTACAACTGAGGGTAACAGTTATTTGATTGTAGTATAGAATTGAACTACATATTTGCCTTGAAAATATATAATAGCCCCACACCCCCTTAAAGTTTTTCTGCAACGTGAACATTTTGCAGTTTTACCTATCTGCAAAAAAAGACTCAATGTTTGACAAAAATGAAAAACAGTGCGGAAAACGACACTTGTTCAATTGTTCCAGTTGCTTCAGATATGCTGCTCTAGCAGAAAACATTAAACTGTCTCAGGAAAGCACGTCCAAGTAAAAAATCAGAATTAATAACCAGGTTGTCTTCAACTGAAAGTTGAAAATTGTTTTTTATTAAATGATTTGTTTTTAATTAAATGAAAAATAAAATAAAAAACTCTACATCACCCTGACTGATTTTATCAGAATACCTTCTTGTAAGAATCAAAGTGAAATCCATTGGAGCGAGTGTCTGCAGGTTGTTTTTGTTTCGATCAGCAGTGAGATATTTTTGAGCTAAATGAGTTTCATGCGCTCAGTAATTACAGTGATTATTTCCAGAGCCTGAACACTCAGCAGATGCAACATTTGGTTTTGGAAAATGTTGTTTAGAAAAAGCAGAAGACAGTGTGATGAGAACTGTGATTTTTACACACAACATATTACTCTTTATTATTTTCTGGCTTTGAATGTCAAAACCTTTTTAATGTAGAGTAAGTCACACATTTTGAAGCTTTTGGATACTTTTTTTTGTATCAGACCTTAGTTGAACCAACTCCAGAGGGATATATGGAAGGACACACTTGAATGGTGAGAACAAGAGAAGGTCTGACATCTGAGAGGGGAGGGGATGCATCATCATAGAGGACAAACATCAGTTTACCCTTAAGAAATGTCACCCAGCGAGTACAGATCCCATCAATCAGGACAGGACAGGGTCTGTAGGAGAGCTGGGAGCAAAAGGCTGGTTTATTTTGGCAGAGGCTATGATCAGACCAGAAACTTCTTTAATTGCATTTATAATTATTATTGTAGACAAATATTACTCTTAGTCATACTTTGTCAGTAAAAATATATAAAACTCTTATTAAAGTCTAGGATGTATCAAAGGAAGCATTTGATATTTTAGATAAAAAGAACATTGTTCAGAATCATATCAGATCAAGGCTGTTTCACACTTAAGTCCTCTGGCCTCTGATCTGATTGGTGCTGCTGATCCCCAGAAACTGAGCCATGTGCTGCCATTGGTCAAAGGTTACATTTACCTTAAAACTTTACCTCTTACCTTAAACATTTATCTTTTTTGTTTGTATGTAATAATCATTCACTATGTTGGCTTACAGAACACAGAAGTACATTTCTGACACATACTTCAGACACTCCTTTTGGGCCTTGGTGCAAAAGTGTTGCAGTCAGCTGCCAAATTCCAGAGTGAGAGCTCATGCAAAGAATGAAATTCATTCCAGTTATGCAGAACATAATGACCTGCTGCAGCTCAGAACACAACACTGCTTTTATTGCCCACCGCAAAGACACATTTTAATGTTTTTAATCCACACGGTCTGACTTTTTACTCACTGACTTGTAACTCTCACTTTCTGCATCTCGTGTTCTGCCTTCTCCTCCTTCCTTCCCTCCTGTCTGTCTGTGCTCTTCAGTCCCTCCTTTAAGCTTTTCTGGACCACCAGTTTCTTCTTCGTGCACACACACACACACACTCCTCCCCACTGATTTATCCCCCAGTCTCCCTTGAAGGATCCATCTGCCCACAGATATATATATACAGTACATATTCACACACAGCAAATAAGCCTGGCAGTGTGTGGGTGCACATGTGTAGGGTGGAGGATGGGATAATGAAAGGATGTGCTCTTTTTGTCTGCCTGCTTGTCCACCTACAGCAGCAGAGGTGTGTGTGTGTGTGTGT
>NW_013952733.1:564315-569552 GCF_001266775.1 Austrofundulus limnaeus
CTGTAGTTGTGCGTGTGGGCACAGTTTTGCTACATCGTGGGAACCATTTTCCAGAAAAAGGCAGCCTTGTGGAACACATGCCCGGTCCCCATGGGTACGGATGCTAATTGTGGATGGGGTGTTAGGTTTAGGACCAAGGTGTGAATTGAGTTTAGGTTAGTTTTAGGCTCAGGTAGGTACCTGATACCTGTGAGGTTAATTTTAGGGTAAATGGTCAGGCTTAGGGTATAAAATTACCAAAAAAAAAAAATGCAAGTCAATTCGTGGTCCCCACGGGGATATAAAAACATACCTGTGTGTGTGTGTGTGTGTGTGGTGGGGGAGGGATATAATCTAGTTTGAAACTTACCTTCTGTTTCCATCTCCAGTGGCAAAAATAAAACGGGTCGGAGCTGCAGAGAAACTGATCACAGTGTGAGACTGGAGACACTGAAATGACAAAGTGAGACAGATTACTCTGCGGCAGATTTTTTTCACTTCACCGCTATTCCTTTTAAGATGATGCGTTGACTCAGCATTAATCTGGATGTCAGCCTGTTTGAACTCGACGCGTTGTCTCTCGGTTGAACTGTTGTAGAAATGCACCACTCTATAAACATTACCAGCAAGTTTGCATCACTGATGTCAATTGGCATATTTTATTGGTCAGGCTGCAGAAAGCATTGCCAAAACCTGCTTTGTACATTAATATCTTTTTAAATGATGTAAAATATTGCTTTTTTTTAATTCACCAAACTTTATTTTGGGAGAGTGTCTTACAAAAACTGCTACTGTTCCTCAAGAAATATTTTAACAGGTAACTTAGATGTTTGGTTCTCAGCAATATATGAGGAAGTCTTAATAATGTCTTTGCTTTTTTCCCCGTCATTTTACCAGATCTCCTGCCTGCAAGATTTTTTTGGAGATGATGATGTGTTCATTGCATGCGGTCCAGAGAAGCACCGTTATGCACAGGACGACTTTGTGTTGGATCACAGTGGTAAGGCTTCCACAGCCTTTATGACTGGTAGGCGTAACTAAACATCTGTTTGTGTGTGTTTGTATCGGTATTTGTGTTTTTGCCTTTAAGTCTTTTTCTTTTAACTGCTTTTTTAACTAACAGCAGGTTTGACTGGGTGTTTTTAATTTAAAGGCCCTTTTTCTATGAAGATACAAACCATTTCAACCATATCATTGCAAAATGAGCCTATGATCGGAAGGTCGCTGGTTCGAATCCCCTGACTGACAAGAAAAGCGTGGGTGGGAAAGTTGAAGCACCCACACCTGCTTCCACACTTATTTGCCCCACTCTGGGCCCTTGAGCAAGGCCCATAATCTTCCCCAGCTGCTACTCAACACAGAGGTCTGTGGTAGCTCGGTGGTCTGTGGCTGCATCAGGAAGGACATCCGGCATAAAAACAATTGCCAAGTCTTTGTACGTGTTTGCTCATTATGGCGACCCCCAAGAAGGGAGCAGCGAAAAAAAAGAATTTTAAAACTATATGGCTTCTAAATAATGTTTCTTTTTAAGCATTTATAGGAGACATTAGTCCAACTCATTTTCTACACATGTATTCTTACTGGGTAGTCTGAAAAAGCGTTTGCATTCTTGTTTTTAAAGTTAGATTTTTCTGTTTGTGTTTACACATAAATGTGTTACTGTAGGTTTTGTTTTAATTCCATTAGTGTGCAGAGAGAAAACACAGGCAGGATGTGACCTGTTTAACCCGGTGATCCATTTACAGAAGGTGGGACCACCTCAGGGGAAGGAAAAGGAAAAGGGAGTTTATTATAGTTTGTGTCTGAAGTAGTGACATCCTGGTTGATTTTTCTGTTTGGTCAGGTCAGCCATCAACAGGGAGACATATTTTAACATGCTGTGTAGCTGAGGATGAGTACTGTCAGATGGTTTGCAGCTTTCGCCCCATTTAAACTCCTGTGCTCCACTTAGGAGAATTAGGTCTTTGAAGGAACAAAAAAAAGCACATTGTGCTATATTTTTAAAATGGAGAAGCAGCTTAAAAAACAGTCCCAGGTCAAACTTTGCTGTTAAAAAACTGATGTGATACTTCGTTTTTTTGAAGTTATCACTGATAAGCTCTCACTCTTTTACGACCCGGCTCATTGGGCTGCTACATAAAATGAGGGCTGAACCATGTGTTCGGAGTTAAACATGCTCATCATGAAAAAAAACAGCTGGCCAAGTTAAAAATCCTCAGCAGCCCCTGTGGTGATCTGCTCAAGCCTCTACAGGTTTGAGTTTAAGTCACAACCTCACAGGTGCAGCCAAGTCGGATAGTCGAGCAGAGCAGACTTTGTTGCAACACTACAGCTTGCTCCCTGAAGTTTCAGAGGAGTATCACAGGCTATTAACAACTAATATCTTACCTGTTGCGGATAGTTCTTAAGTGTAATCGTTACACACAATAATACAGTAAACTAACCAGTATACAGCTTTTCTTCTCAGACCATGAAAAGCTCCAAAATAAAGAGTGCAAAAAAACACATACTATGAACTACAACTAGCTTTTGTCCTAACACTGTGGTTATTAAACTAAAAACATACTGATAAATAATCATCAGCAGATCTATTTGTTATTTGAAAAGCACCTAACAGAGTGACTCTGAGTGTTGTGTGTTTCTTCAGAATGCAGCGTGATAAAGTCGTCATACAGTCGATCTGTGACTCCGAACCGAACAGCGCAGTCCAGGGCTCAGTCCAGGAGTCCTGGACCCCCACGACGCAGTAAGTCCTCAGGTGCAGGTAAGAGACGCAACGTGTTTACACACTTTAAAGAAAACCAACTCGCTGCTTCTGATTAGCATGAAAAAATTAATAAATAAAAACTACCACTCAGATGTCAACTGCTTTAAAGAAACAATTAATATTTATAAAATGTATTTATTGTACATTCCGATATCTATATATTTGAACACTTCTTGAAACCTTTCTTGTTGAGTCTAATGCTGAGTTTTAGTCGGTAATTTTATTCTAATTGCTCAACCACCCAGTTTGTGTGCTGTAATAATAATAATAATAATTATTATTATTATTATTATAATTATAATCCATTTTTCTGCACACATAATATTATTTAAGAATGGCTGTAGCTTCCTGTCTTCTGGATGTTTCAACTAGTTTAAACGTATATTTTAATGCATGTATGTTTTTGTTTGTTTTGTACTTTTTTTTTCAGCGAGACGACCTGTTCACCTCTCTAGTCACACTCCAATCAGATCTCCTGGTAAGGTGCAAGAATGAACTTGTTTTGGGTTTTATTTATTTATTTTCTTTTTTACTTTTAGATCATCCAAAAAATCCAGCTGGACCAGGCTTTAATCAAAAGAAAATCAGGGGGACAAAAAATAAATAAATAAAAAACATTTAATTTGACATTTGTTATTTTTTTTTCTTCATATGTCCTTCTTTAAACAGTAAATGGTATTTCAGCTACCAGGTCCACCAAGTCCTCCACACCATCTCCTACCAGTCCACCAAACTTTCTCAGTTTGAAGGTAAAACAATGTTTCATATGTATTATTTATTATATTTATCACATACAGCAGCTGTTCAGAATGAACCTATTTATTGTTTTGATAAAGCTTTAGAACTGGCACTTGGTCTGTAATATTTGTTCTTGAGTTTTCTTTATTTTTCTAATTGGGTCTAAACAAAGATTTTTGTTGAAATGCTTTGAAAGTAAAAATAAATTCAGTGACATTTGATTACTTTCTCCATGTGTTCAATAAACTGACATGATGTTTTTAGGACAGTTGTACCTGCATGTTTTATATTTAACCCGTTTGCTGACCTTAGGTCAAAATGACCCATGTGGCTTCAGTTTTAAAACTGAGCACTTAGGGGTCCTTTAGATCAATGGGCAGCAGGAGGGTTAGGTGTTGTAAGGTCTTGCTGTAAAACAAAACTTCTCCATGTCCTACTTAACAAAATCTGTGTCAGCTGAAGTTTTTAAGGCGCTGAAAGTTGTGACCTACTCTGTCGTAGCTTCATCGTGTATTTTTAGCAGAGTTTGAGAAACTAATCTGATTTATTGATGAAGTCCTCTGTAAGCTGTGTGTTTTACATGATCCAACCAGCTGGCACATGTACCTCAGAGACGTTCCTCAATCAGCTTTGTCAAAGACTGATCCATCCACAAGAAGGTGGCAGGATGCCCAAGTGTGTTTTTTTTTATGATTTACTAAATCATCTGAGGAATTACATGAGTGTTAGCAACATACTGCTGTTAAGAACCTGGTCGTTCTTACCCGGGTCAATTGGGATTTTGGAGGAAACAGGAGGAGACACCTTAAAGAGTTAACAGAATTTATTAAAGATTACATGTAAAAACCCACCGAACAGATTTGCAAATCTGGGAGAGTGCTGGACCGATACTTCCCTTCGATCGTCAAGCAGCATCTCATCACATCACTGTAATTCTAAGCTTTTATAATCAAGTCCACTTATGTAATTTCTGAGAATCATATATTATCACAAGCTGCAGCCGGTCATGTTGTCCTCCGGCTTTTTCATTGGTTCCATCCAACCTGCTTATTTGCACAGCCTTGAAATGTTAAGGAACCTGGACTTCGACCCTGTTCTTTAAACATGATTCAGGTCAGAGTGGCCCACACATTAAAAGTTACACAGTTTATTACCCAGATCAATTATATCAAATTTACTTATTTTATTAACATTAAACCCATAATGAACTGATTATTACCAGACCACAAAAATATAATTAAAAGAGTTCCACATTCCTACAATCCCTCTCTTGATCTCTGCTAACACAGAGATCAATACCATGTGTCCTCATTATGTCCTTCATTATAGGGAGACATGTGTTTTTCACCTCCAGATTTCCAAACGGTCTCATATTGAGACTGTTTCTATTTTAGGCCTGATTCGTTTCTATTTATTTAAAATAATACTTCACTTTTGTAGTTTTGACTATTTCTTTTAAAACTTTATATTATTATTATTTCTTTAACCTTTAGAGTTTTTAGATTTATGTTATTATTGATTTAAATTAACATTATGTTTAACTCTTTAACCTTTAAAGTTTTAGCTTTATTTTATTATTGATTTAAAATAATGTTATGTTTAACTCTTTAACATTTAAAGTTTTAGCTTTATTTAAATTATTGATTTAAAATAATGTTATGTTTAACTCTTTATCCTTTTAAAGTTTTAGCTTTATTTAAATTTACTTTATTTCTAGTTAAACCCTTAACAACAATTCTTATTGTTTGGTGGG
>NW_013952733.1:570088-570415 GCF_001266775.1 Austrofundulus limnaeus
CGGTGTAACCTGTGGCGCGTTCAATGATGTCTAGGGGTTTAAGTCTAGTATAATCTACCGCGATCACCTTCTTTTTTTCTTCAAGCTGATAAGGAGTTGGTGTTGTCCTATTTTGCACGACGTTACTCTGGTTATCGAAAAGTGGATCAATAAATTGTATCATAGCAAACCCTTGTGGATCCCTCCCCACCGAATCCGCCCCTATTATGAAAGAGTAATAAGTTGAGTTCTGTTCTTTTAACCCATACAGCGGCGGTCCCCACTGTCCCTGAAATGAAACTGATATTAAATTTCTACGGGGGGAATAATCTCTCTGAAAGGTAACGT
>NW_013952733.1:572532-573305 GCF_001266775.1 Austrofundulus limnaeus
GTTCTTTCAGTGACCTGGAATGGACCGGTCCACCTGGGCTCAGACCACTTCCTCCTGATGACCCTCAACAGTACCCAGTCCGCCGTAGGAGACGTCTGTTCTCTGTTAGTTACTGTGGCATCTGCAACCTGCTGTGAGAAACTAGACACCAATGCTCTAAGGTCATTCCAGTACATTTTATGATTAAAATGTTCCTCAGTCCCCGTTTCTAGCCCTAATCCTGCACTTGGACCTGGAAAAGGTCTACCTGTGGTCAACTCATAAGGAGTGAACCCTGTGCCCTGATTTACTGAAGCTCTGATGGCCATCAACGCTATGGGTAGTGCCTCGACCCAGTTAACTTTTGTGTGAGCGCAAATTTTGGCTAGTTTTTGTTTTAATGTCTGATTCATACGTTCAACTTTCCCTTGAGACTGAGGGTGATAAACGGTACCGAATGCATGTTTTAATCCCAACATTTTCTCGACCTGTTGTAGGTCAGTGTTCTTAAAATGTCTACCGTTATCTGACCGTATTTTTGAAGGAAAACCATGTCTTGGGATGTACTGGTTTACCAGAAACTTGATTACTGTTTTGCTGTCCTCTCTTTTTGTCGGCCATGCCTCTGGCCACCCTGTGAAATTATCAACACACATCAGTACATATCTGAACCCTTTTACTGGAACAATCATGTCTGTGTAGTCAATGACAATCTCTTGCCCTGGTCTCACAAGAATGGGAAAAGTTCCCAGCTCTGGCTTGATAGTGGGTTTGGAGTTATAAGCTGTACATGT
>NW_013952733.1:574305-574922 GCF_001266775.1 Austrofundulus limnaeus
CCGGAGACAAGTTAGTCAAAGCCACATAAGGATTAGGAACCGGTACTGTAGGTGTCTTTAAAACCGCGTTAATTGCCCACAAATCATGCGCCATTCTATATTTACCAGTGCCAGCTTTCTCTACAGGTAGGATGGGGGTGTTCCACTCTGATGTTGAAGGTTCAAGTACACCAACCTCAATTAAACCTGCGATAGTTTCTGAGATACCTGCTTCTGCTGCTGGTTTATGTGGGTACTGATGAAGATAAATCGGAGGTGTAGGCTGAACCTCAAAAGAGATAGGGGCACACTGAGTCAATCCAACATCTGTAGGGCCCTGTGACCACAAAGTATCAGGCAATGAAGCTAAAAGTTCTGCAACCATAGGGTGATCTGTCTTTTCCCTGCCATGGTCTCTAGAGATCTGTTCATGCTGTAATGCAACAATGTCATTTGCCTGCAGCTGAATGCACCAAGTCCTGCAACTGGGAGAGAAGGAGACACAAGGAATCTGAGAAGGAACCCAGTCATTAGTTTCAACTGCTTTTTTAACCATAGGACCTAAATCTTTCGCTTGGTGTTCAGGATGTAGTGCTAAAGACACATGAGGCACTGCTTCTTGTCCCATTTTGTACCCC
>NW_013952733.1:575419-576210 GCF_001266775.1 Austrofundulus limnaeus
GGTAAAGCTAGTTCAGACGCCTGTGCTAGTTTCTGCTTAAGAGTGATGAAAGTCTTCTCTGCCTCAGGAGTCCAGTCAAGTTTCGCTTTAAGGTTTCTCATGCCCTGTTGTCTGACTAAAGCCCTGAGCTCCTGAGTCAGTCCAGCATAGTTAGAAATGAAGTTTCTGCTGTACCCTGTCAACCCTAGAAATGACAACATGTCCTTTACTGTTTGTGGCTTAGGGTGATGTAAAATGCTAGTTTTATGAGCATGTGACATACCTGCTCCCTTCTGTGAGATCACTCTGCCTAGGAATGAAACCTGAGTTCTGACTGCCTGCAATTTGTCCTTGCTGACCTTAAATCCCTTTTCTGCCAACCGACTCAATACCACCTCTGTAGCTTTAAAACACAAGGACGAAGAGGGAGCTGCCAAAAGTAAATCATCAACATATTGCACCATCGTAGTGCCCTCTGGGAGATCACAATCTTCCAAAGCCTGTTTAAGAACTTGATTAAAAAGACCTGGAGACAAAGCAAAACCCTGTGGTAGGCGTGTGTACCGCCACTGCTGTCCCTTGTAGGTAAATGAGAAAATGTCCCTACATTCCTCTGCTAGTGGCACACAGAAAAACGCATTTGCCAAGTCAACACAGCTAAACCACTTCTGCTCCGGAGACAAGTTAGTCAAAGCTACATAAGGATTAGGAACCGGTACTGTAGGTGTCTTTAAAACCGCGTTAATTGCCCGCAAATCATGCGCCATTCTATATTTACCAGTGCCAGCTTTCTCTACAGGTAGGATGGGGGT
>NW_013952733.1:577210-577507 GCF_001266775.1 Austrofundulus limnaeus
CCCACACCGGTAACAAACATCCCCCGGCTGCGAACCCTGTGGTCTACCGCCCCGGGGCCCACCTCTTCTCCATCCACCACGCCCCCTGGGAGTCCTCCCTGTGTAACCCCCCTGTTTTTGTGCCTGCCATCCTGAACCATGAGGTGCATGCTGTTTAGTATTCCAATTTGGATGATTGGCTAAGTATACACCACCTGGACCCAAAGGGGCCTCAGATGTGACCATTTGCAATTTATCCTGTTTTTTCTTCTCAGAAACCTGGTCTCGAGCTTTTCCCAGCTTTAGTCTTAGCAATTG
>NW_013952733.1:578277-578664 GCF_001266775.1 Austrofundulus limnaeus
CTGTGTTTCTGAAACTGGTACTGGCCTTACTGCTACCTGCCTGAACCTTCTCACCTGCTTGAACCTTCTCACCTGCTTGAACCTTCTCACCTGCTCGAACCTTCTCATCTGCTCCTGTCACAACACCCTGTGCTGGTGGCATCTCTGTCACTAAAAGTGTCACTTTAGATATTGCTACAGTGGGATACAAACCTCTAACTGGTTCACCATTACTCTCTGTGCTGAGTGTAGGCGCCGAGGCGAATACGAACCTATTATAAGGCGGTGGATCAATACGCTGGGAAGAAGATGGTGGATTTCCTGATTTCAGCAGCTGATCTTCTGAGCTTTCCCTATTAAGATGATTTGTCCCCTGACAAAACAAAGCTAACTGACACCATGCCTGAC
>NW_013952734.1:0-3169 GCF_001266775.1 Austrofundulus limnaeus
CAAGCTGCTCCACAGAGACACACAGACACACTCACACACACACAGACACACACAGACACACACAGACATTGCAGGACGTCTGTCCACCATCAGACCTGCTGTCTCTCTGTGTGTGTTTGTGTCTGTGTGTGTGTGTGTGTGTGTGTCTGTGTGTGTCTGTGTGTGTGAGAGTGTGTCTGTGTGTCTCTGTGGAGCAGCTTGTTGTTGTTGTTGGACGGATGTAAAGTCTGAGCTGAGGAAGAGGATGTGGTGTCGAGTCCTTTCTGCACGACGTGCAGCACCTTTCTACAGAACTCCACCCACGTGATGAAGAGGAGGAGGAGGAAGCTGTGTCTCTTACTGAGGACAGCTCCATGTGTTTGACGGAGCTTCAGCTTTGTCCACATTCAGGACTGACTGATCCAGCTTTGTGGTCCTGGCTCAAGGTGGACAAGGACACATGGAGGACGTCCTGAGGACAGAGAGTGAGGGACATCCTGTTTTGTCCCTCTGGAGGACCTGTAATGCGCCTGGTTCCATTCCCCACCTCTGTCAGTGTGTCCCTGATTAGCTGTGGCTACAGTGTAGCTCAGCACCATCAGTGTGTGAATGGCTGTAAGTGTAAAGCACTTTAGAGTCTGACAGATCTTGATAAAGTTTTATTTAAATTCAAGGCATTTACAACAGATTTTTATCAAAAAGTTGGAATGTTTTAGTTAAATATATATTTTATAACTTCAGCTGTCTGTTCTGAGTTTTATTGCAGATATTTAATAAATGTTTGCTGTTTTAACGGCATCAGTTGAAATTTGTGAAGAATTTTTAACAGTTTTTACTGATAAAGTCTCAGACCTTAGAGGATCTGTCAGTGTCCCTCCATCAGGTTTTTCATAAAAACCACAGCGTTCAGCTTGATCAGTTTGAACCTGTATCTTTATCCCATTTATCTGATATTGTTTATCTTTAACACAGACTAACCCTTTGGATTACACCTGCTTGATTATTTAAAGATGTTTTTGCCACTATTGGGTCATTTATCCTTGTTTTGATAAATGTGTTGTGTACCAGCTGCTTTTAAAACAGCTGTGGTTCAGCCTCTTTTTAAAAAAACTGACTTGGACCCTAGCGTTTATGCAAATTTCAGACCTATCTCTAAATTGCCTTTCCTTTCTAAGGTGCTTGAAAAGACAGTGTACATCCAACAATCTTTTCTTATTGATAATTACATTAACAAGAAATTTCAGTCTGGGTTAAAGCTGGCCACAGCACTGAAACAGCCTTACTCAGAGTTTTTAACGGACTCAGCGGATGTTGCTGCCTTGTTGTTATTAGATTTAAGTGCAACGCTCGATACCTTAGATCATGGCGTCCTCTGTGTTGGTCTTAGGGGTACAGTTCTGGCATGGTTCAAGTCATTTATGACAGACAGGAGCTACTCTGTTCATTTAGATCACTGTTCCTCTGCCAAAGCACCTTTAAAGTATGGAGTCCCTCAGGGTTCAGTTCTGGGCCCTGTTTTGTTTTCACTGTATACTTTGCCTCTTGGACACATTTTTAGAAAGTTTAATATTTCATTCCATTTTTTGCAGATGATGTACAGATTTATTTGCCTTTAATGGGGAAAAATAAGGATAATTATTTACAGTCTCTATTAGACTGTTTAGGTGAAGTGAGATCATGGATGGACTCAAACATTCTCCATTTGAATGATAACAAAACTCAAGTCATTTTATTTAGACAGAAAAATACTGGAAGTGACTCTGATGCAATCCTTGGATCTTTATCTCCATTTTATCAGACAGCTGTTAGAAACCTTGGTGTTGTCTTTGACAGCCGTTTGAAACTGGATAAGCAAGTGAATTCAGTTGTCAAATCAGGCTTTTTCTATTTACGCCTTTTAGCCAAGAGTCCTATTTTTGTTTTAGAGGTTTTGAGAAAATGATTCATGCTTTCATCACAACATGATTGGATTACTGTGATTCATTGTATAAGGGCACAGATCAGTCCTCCCTGTATCGTCTCCAAATGATTCAAAATGCTGCAGCCTGACTTTTAACTGGTTCACAGAAACATGAGCATCTAACTGTGCTGCTTCATTACACTGCTTACCTGTATCTTATAGAATTGATTTTAAGATTTTATTGTTAGTTTTTAAAGTTTTAAACGGCCTTGCTCCAACCTATCTTCATGATCTTTTGCATGTTCACTCTTCATCTGGAACATTGAGGTCGAACAACCTGATGCTTCTAGATGTTCACAGATCCAGATTTAGGAGAAGAGGTGATTTGCTGTGTCTGCTCCCAAACTATGGAACAACGTTCACATTAGATCTGCTCATAGCTTGGAAAACTTCAAAGTGCTTCTTAAGACTCTCTTTTATTCAAGGGTGTTTAATGAAATTAAGATCGGTCATCGTAATTTATCTGTTCTTACTATTGTTTGTTGTCATTTGTTWTGTATTTTAGCACTTTTTGTGATTCAGTGATATTTGTGGATTGCTGTGCAGCACTTTGGTGCAGCTTTTAGCTGTTTTTAAAAGCGCTTTATAAATAAAGTTGACACTGACATTGTTTTTCTGAGTGTAAATTCATGATAACATTTATATTTTGTTTCATAAAATGTTTAATACTTAACTATGACTTTAACTCAAGCTTAGACTGAGATGTGAGGTGTGAGAACCCCCCAGGATCCAGTACGGCACACAGACTGTGTGTAAACAGGTGTGTCATCAGAACCTGAGAGCAGCGAGGTGAACCAAGCTCATGAAACCACAGCTGAAGATGTTCAGAGATGCTGAGCGGAGATAAGAACCTCAGCCGTGTGGTTTGACGGGGGCGGAGCACAACTTCTCTCTGCAGCGCAGACCGCCATCCAGACTCTGAACTCTGGTTCTGGTTCCAGAACCCGGGGAACAGGTTCTGAAGTTGCTCCTACAGTCTCAGGAGTAAAAACTCCCCGAAATGAAGATTGATTTAAAAGGAGTGAAGAACATTTATTTTTACTGAAGCCAACTGTATAAACCTGTAGGTTCTGGACCGACTGTATACAGGTGCTGGTCATAAAATTAGAATATCATGAAAAAGTAGATTTATTTCAGTAATTCCATTTAAAAAGTGAAACTTGTATATTATATTCATACATTACATACAAACTCATATATTTCAAATGTTTATTTCGTTTAATTTTGATG
>NW_013952734.1:4547-7629 GCF_001266775.1 Austrofundulus limnaeus
TCTGTAGGTTTTGGACCGACTGTATATATCTGTAGGTTTTGGACCGACTGTATATATCTGTAGGTTTTGGACCGACTGTATATATCTGTAGGTTTTGGACCGACTGTATATATCTGTAGGTTTTGGACCGACTGTGTATATCTGTAGGTTCTGGACCGACTGTGTATATCTGTAGGTTTTGGAATGACTGTGTATATCTGTAGGTTTTGAACCGACTGTATATATCTGTAGGTTTTGGAACGACTGTATATATCTGTAGGTTTTGGACCGACTGTGTATATCTGTAGGTTTTGGAACGACTGTATATATCTGTAGGTTTTGGACCGAATGTGTATATCTGTAGGTTTTGGAACGACTGTATATATCTGTAGGTTTTGGACCGACTGTATTTATCTGTAGGTTTTGGACTGACTGTATATATCTGTAGGTTTTGGACCGACTGTGTATATCTGTAGGTTTTGGACCGACTGTATATATCTGTAGGTTTTGGAACGACTGTGTATATCTGAAGTACTCGTAGTAAATAAGAACACTGTGTTTCTGCTGGCCTCATTTCTAAACAAACCAGATGAGTGGAGGAGACAGGAAGTGGTTCGTAGGTTTGGGTTAGACTCGTCGTTAGCTGTGACACAGAAAGACTCACATGGTACCGTCTGAGACCCAGGACCAGTTTCTGTAGAAAGATTCTTGTTTAGATGTAGTTTGATTAGAAGTTGTGGTCGAATGTCCTGAGGTCACCACGGACTGGGCCAGGAAAACTCCAGGTTTGGTACCACAGGGTTCCAGTTAGGTTCAGGTTCTGGACTCTGGACTTGTTGTAGAACCTTGATTCTTCTGTTTTTGACCCGTTCTGTTGTAGATCAGCTGCTGGGTTTGGGATCAGGGTTCTGTTTGGACCCAGTTTGGTCCAAACTTCAGCTGTCAGACAGATGGACCCACATCCAGAACTCTTTGACCTACAGAGGACTTCCTGGTCCACTCAGTCCTCCACCACCGCTGCAGTGCATTCTGGGTAAACACGTGTTCTGGTTCCGGTCCAGAAGTCTTGAGGCTCCATCAGATGAAACTAAGCCGTGCAGCCATGTTGGTTTTAGTGAAGAGGCTTCTTTGACCTTTGACCTGCCTGTAGAGCCTGAAACACACCTGTTCTCCAGGTGGTCCCACTGATGAGGATCAGTTCCTCAGCAGCTCCTGATCCTGGACCTCTGAGGTCCTGAAAGCAGCAGGGTTCAGTTTTTACTGTTTGCTGGTTGAACTGTGATAAAATCAGATTTTTTGCTGATTCAGACTTTAGATGTAAAGATAGTTTGTTATAAACACACTGTGAAGAGACAGCTGGGAGGTCCAGGTCCAGGTCCGGGTCCAGGTCCAGGTCCTGGACTTCATCTGGGTCCAGCTTTAACCAGATTCTTTCTTTGAGTTTCTTTTAAGACTAAATCAAGTTTCTGCCCAACAAGTCCTTATTCTGCTGATCTGAGATGTTTTCAGATCTACAAACATCCTGTGAGCAGAAACCTCAACCCAGCCAGCACCTCCTCCCTCCTTCCTCTGCAGTGTGGCCCCTCCTCCTCCTCCTCCTCCTCCTCAGATGAAGAGGCGCTCTGCCGTCGAGGCGTCAGTGTTAGAGCGAACAGAGAACAGGTGAGTTTCTCTGCAGCTGGATGGAGAGCTGCTGAAAACATGCTGTTTGGATGGAGAATCAGTGTTGTGCTGCTGCTGGCAGCTGGAGGCGGAGCTCAGAGCGGGGACGGAGACGCTGAGCCAGGTGAGACACACACCTGGACAACCTGCACGTTCATCAGAACTTTATTTTCTTCTGTCAGGTTAGATTCTTCTTATACCTGAACAGAAACCCTCCTCAGAGCCGCCTGCAGTCACCTGAAACTGGTGTTGCTTTGGAAACTGTTGTTTGTTTGTTTGTTTGTTTGTTTGTTTGTTTGTTTGTTTGTTTGTTTGTTTGTTTGTTTGTTTGTTTGTTTGTTTGTTTGTTTGTGTCAGCTTGGTTCTGACTGTAAAGCTGCTGACATGAAGAGAACCCAAACAAAGTTCTGGTAAAGCTTCTTCAGTGGGCTTCACATTTGATCCTGAGGGGTCCGAAGTGTAGACCCTGCAGAACCTGGACCACTGGGCCCAGGTGGTTAAATGATGGTTCTGTCTCACAGCAACAAGTCTGAAGTCAGCTCCTCATCAGTGGGTTCCTGCTTCAGTCAGGAAGAGAAGCACCTGCGGACCCCTGAGCTGGGTTTGACAGGAAATGTTCTGAAGGCCCAGTCTCCTCTGTGACCATGAGTCCCACTGACAGAAAGAGAACTGGACCAGCAGGTGGAACCAGACTGATCAGACGCTGAGCTCCATCCTATCAGCTGAAACCACAACAAGAACCAGATCAACAAACTGGGTTAAAGCTCCGGGTCGGTTCTGTCTGTTGCCTCATTTAGACCTTTGGGTCACAGTGTGACAAAAACATCCATCCTGCTTCTGCTACCAGCCCTGGTTCTGAATCCGAACAGGTTCTGAAGCATGACGATGAGCACCAACCCACCAGAGTCCAAAGAGAAAGAACAGAAGACCTCCATCATGAAGCAGAACATGTGATCCACATCAGAATCATAGCAGTTCTGCAGGTTCTAACCCGGCACCACTGTGGTACCAACAGATGCCCAACAAGAAACGAGAGGTTCTGTTCAACCGTTTTTTACACCAACAGGTCAAACTGAAAGTAACTCATAAACCGTAACTTCAAACCAGCTTTAAAACCTGGTTAAACCAGGTTTAACCAGAGTTTAACCCGTGTTAAACCTGTCCTTAACTCATTTTTAACCCGAGTTTAACCCATGTTAAACCTGTCCTTAACTCATTTTAACCCAAGTTATGTTTAACTTGTGCTTAACTTGTGTTTAACTCTTGTTTAACTTGTGTTTAACTTGTGTTTAACTTGTGTTTAACTTGTGTTTAACTTGTGTTTAACTCTTGTTTAACTTGTGTTTAACTTGTGTTTAACTTGTGTTTAACTCTTGTTTAACTTGTGTTTAACTTGTGTTTAACTTGTGTTTAACTCTTGTTTAACTTGTGTTTAACTTGT
>NW_013952734.1:9169-9468 GCF_001266775.1 Austrofundulus limnaeus
CCCATGTTAAACCTGTCCTTAACTTAAGTTTAACCTGTCCTTAACCCATGTTAAACCTGTCCTTAACTGATGTTTAACCCATGTTAAACCTGTCCTTAACTTAAGTTTAACCTGTCCTTAACCCATGTTAAACCTGTCCTTAACTGATGTTTAACCCATGTTAAACCTGTCCTTAACTAATGTTTAACCTGTCCTTAACTAATGTTTAACCTGTCCTTAACCGATGTTTAACCTGTCCTTAACCCATGTTTAACCTGTCCTTAACTGATGTTTAACCCATCCTTAACCCATGTTTAACC
>NW_013952734.1:9526-12739 GCF_001266775.1 Austrofundulus limnaeus
TTAACTTGTGTTTAACTCTTGTTTAACTTGTGTTTAACTTGTGTTTAACTCTTGTTTAACTTGTGTTTAACCTGTCCTTAACTCATGTTTAACCTGTCCTTAACTGATGTTTAACCTGTCCTTAACTTATGTTTAACCTGTCCTTAACTTAAGTTTAACCTGTCCTTAACTTAAGTTTAACCTGTCCTTAACTCATGTTTAACCCATGTTAAACCTGTCCTTAACTCATGTTAAACCTGTCCTTAACTCATGTTTAACCTGTCCTTAACTTAAGTTTAACCTGTCCTTAACTTAATTTAACCTGTCCTTAATCCATGTTAAACATGTCCTTAACTCATGTTTAACCCATGTTAAACCTGTTCTTAACCCATGTTAAACCTGTCCTTAACTAATGTTTAACCTGTCCTCAACTAATGTTTAACCTGTCCTTAACTTATGTTTAACCTGTCCTTAACTTAAGTTTAACCTGTCCTTAACTCATGTTTAACCCATGTTAAACCTGTTCTTAACCCATGTTAAACCTGTCCTTAACTAATGTTTAACCTGTCCTCAACTAATGTTTAACCTGTCCTTAACTTATGTTTAACCTGTCCTTAACTTAAGTTTAACCTGTCCTTAACCCATGTTTAACCTGTCCTTAACCCATGTTTAACCTGTCCTTAACCCATGTTTAACCTGTCCTTAACCCATGTTTAACCTGTCCTTAACCCATGTTAAACCTGTCCTTAACTAATGTTTAACCTGTCCTTAACTTATGTTTAACCTGTCCTTAACCCATGTTAAACCTGTCCTTAACTGATGTTTAACCCATGTTAAACCTGTCCTTAACTAATGTTTAACCTGTCCTTAACTAATGTTTAACCTGTCCTTAACCGATGTTTAACCTGTCCTTAACCCATGTTTAACCTGTCCTTAACTGATGTTTAACCCATGTTAAACCTGTCCTTAACTGATGTTTAACCCGTGTTTAACCTGTCCTTAACTGATGTTTAACCCATGTTTATTTAACCTGAACCTGAAGCTTTAAGCTTTAAACTGATGTTTAACTAAATGTTTAACCTGTGTTTGGCCCTATACAGTATGTAAGCCATGTTAAATCTGTGTTCAACACCTGTATTTAACCCATGTTTAACTCCATGTTTAACCCATGTTTAACACAGTTTAACTCATGTTCAACCAAGTATTTACCTGTGTTTGACCCAATGTTTAACCCATGTTAAATGTGTATTTAACATGTTTAACCTGTGTTTCCTGTCAGAGGTTCGACTCAGCTGCACCTCTGACATCAGCACTAAAAACAACAGTTTGACCTGTCAGCTGATCCGAGACAGCATCACAGAGGACGATGAAGATGGAGAAGGAGATGGCATAGAGAAGATGACCATGTGGTAAATATTTAGATTAGATCCTTCCTGCAGGTCAAAGATTCAGAGACTGACTCTGTTCCTCTGTTCAGCCAATTACAGCTGACCGATACAACCAAAGCAGTAAAATGTTGGGAGACTTTCACTGACACATTAACTTCCAAAGATCTGCGTGTTCTGCTTGATGTGAATGTGACTGCCCAGCTGAAGAGAGGAGGACAGGTTTCAACAACCGTCAACCTGCAGAAGATTAGTGAGTATGGAGCATCTGATGACGTGAACCATAGGTCCAACTCAGTAGCAGGTTCAGGTTCAGGTTCAGGACTGTGAGATAGAGTTAGACAACCAGACAGAGATGTCCAGAGGAGGGACAGTGGGTAGATTGGTTTGAACATGTCCAGAGGAGGGACAGTGGGTAGATTGGTTTGAACATGTCCAGAGGAGGGACAGTGGGTAGATTGGTTTGAACATGTCCAGAGGAGGGACAGTGGGTAGATTGGTTTGAATGTGTCCAGAGGACAGACGGTGTGTAGATTGGTTTGAATGTGTCCAGAAGAGGGAAAGTGGGTTGATTGGTTTGAACATGTCTAGAGGACAGACAGTGGGTAGATTGGTTTGAACATGTCTAGAGGACAGACAGTGGGTAGATTGGTTTGAACATGTCTAGAGGACAGACAGTGGGTAGATTGGTTTGAACATGTCCAGAGGAGGGACAGTGGGTAGATTGGTTTGAACATGTCCAGAGGAGGGACAGTGGGTAGATTGGTAGAAGAAAGCAGAGAAAACAGATGCAGGATAAAGGCAGATGAGACATATGGATGCAGTTCAAGAGAACATGGATGCAGTTGGAGTAATGACTCCATGAGAGTGAGGACAGAGGACAATGGTTCCCCTGAAGGGAACAGCAGAAAGAAGATAGAATCAGGTTCAGGTTGGATCAGTAACAACAATAAGCTAAACTGTCTTTTGTCTTCCTGTCTCCTGTTTCTCAGTTAAGCCCAGGAGTCCTTGGGTCTTTAACACCACCTCAGTACTAGAATCCAACCAGACAAGGATTTTTATAAAGATTCCTTACAACGAAGACTTTCTGAAGGTGGACAATCAGGTGTTCCAGCTGCACATCTGGAGCGATGGAATCAACACAGTACTGGGATCAAATTTCATTTTGATTTAAATAAACAGTTGAAATTTTACCAATGATGTGATGTTTGTGGGTTCTCCTGCAGATTCAGAACATCCGGTCAAAGAACTATATCGACATTGATAAGCAGCGCCTCAAAGAAGGCTCAGAGTACCACGTGAAAGTCCGAGCCATCCCTGCTGGGGTCCAACTGCAGGGAACCTGGAGCGAATGGAGCGAGACATTCAGCTTCTTCACTCCTCCTGGTGAGAACATGGGTCTGGTCCTGCAGTTAACCCTAACCCTATCCCTGACCCCAACCAACATGAAGACATGAACATCTGGTCTGTCTTTCAGGAGAAAAAGCTCCAAACAAGATGAATGCGTGGCAGGCGATCATGTTCAGACTCGTTGTGATTTTCATCTGCCTTCTGCTCGTCATCGCCATCATCATCTTCTTCTATAAAAACAAGTAGGACCCCAGTGGTTTCTGTTGAACTGTTGGTGGATTCAGCTGAGTTCTCCTCATTCTTCCTTTCCTTTGTCCTTCTCAGAATATTCACCTACATGTGGCCGAGCATCCCCCATCCCAAACAGACCCTGGTGCACATCTGGAAACCAAATAAAGTTAGTAAACTAACTAACTAACTAACTAACTAACTAACTAACTAACTAACTAACTAACTAACTAACTAACTAACTAACTAACTAACTAACTAACTAACTAAC
>NW_013952734.1:13049-15349 GCF_001266775.1 Austrofundulus limnaeus
AGTCTAACTATAGGATTTCTGAAAAAGGAAAGTCTTCAGTCTAATCTTAAAAGTAGACAGAGTGTCAGCCTCACGGACAGAAACTGGAACCAGCTGAAGACAGTTTGAGGGATTATTTTGACACCCAGATAATAAAAAAAGATCCGTTTGATGTTTTTCAGGGTCTTTTGCTGAACTTGAACCCTGAGGTGTTCAGTTCTCTGAAAGTCTACCCACTGGAGAAAGCTGACTGTAATAAAGCAGAAGCTTTTCTTCGTCCTGCTGCTCCTCATGATTCCCAGTCCAGCTCCATCCAGAGCTCCGACTGCAGCACCAGTACCAGCACCAGCACCAGCACCACCAGCAACAGCACAGAGGAGCTGGAGATCTCTGCCCTGCTGAGCAGGAGCTCCTCTGACGGAGAGGACAGCCTCCCGAGCAGCACCCTGACCRCCCTGATTGTCCTGCAGCAGGAGGATGGACCTCACACACCTCAGTCTGCAGGAGGCACAGGAAACCAGGTGGAGTTTGGGSTAAACCAGCAGGAAGAGGCCTACGTCACCATGTCCAGTTTCTACCAGATCAAGTAGGTTCCTGCTGGACTTTCAGGGTCTGAACTGGTCAGGTTTCTGAGGGGAGGACTGCTGGGTGGGTTTTGGTGGAGGCCCTGCAGGGTTTGGTTGTACCAGCATGGAGTCTACATTTAAAAATGATTTTAAAGTTATCCAAAGAAGTCCAGAACTTTTAAACATGTCTTTATCAAACGTTCTGCAGATGTTCTGAAAGTTTTCTGAGAAGAATGAGGTCTGGCTCCAGGAAGGAAGATTGTACAGAAATACTGAACAGTTCCTGCTTTTCTACATGACCTCACCTTCCTCACCTCAAGACTTTTCTTTTCCTTTAAAGTTTCTGCAAACATCAGAGGACAAACCCAACCATGTCTCCAGACTTTGTCCTCAGATGGACTTCCAGCTGCTCTCTGACTGGAGACAGGCCAACCAGGAGAAATGTTTCCTGACAGACGGCTGGTTTCACATGGTCTACCTTAAAGAGTGAAAGAGTGTGTTGTTGTCTGACTGGACTCATGTGAAGCAGAACCAGCCCACAGAACCTCTACAGGCCTAATATCTGGTTCCTTATTGTCTGAATGTTCCTGAAGATCAGTAGAACCACCTTAGGTACCCCAGAGCCTCTAAAATGAGACAACTGAAAACCAGATCCTTGAGACCTTCTAAGACTAGATTGACCCAACGTATCAGAACTTTTTTTTTTCTACAGAACCAGGAGAACCCTGCACACTAGACCCTTCACAGGGTGAAGACCCCTCTGTACGTTTATTAAAGTGGGGCTGGATGGGGGTCAACTTGTAAAACCCTTTCAGAGTGAGGACCACCATGACCCTACACCTAAACCCTGACCCAGAACCTTCATGTGTAGCTCTCAGGTTCTGTCTGCAAAATATTGTTTTAACTCAATTATAAACTAAAACAAAGAAAAACCTCTGAGATTTTTAAAAATCTGCTCCAATCTGAACACATCTGAACCCGGACTTCTGRAGCACATGCATGCTGAGTCATCTGTGGAGCAGGTCCAGATGTGTTGTCATGGTAACCTGTTTGTTGCATAAAAACAGTGGAGCTGTTTTACATCACGACTCGGTTCTGAACCCAAACCTGTTTCCCCGCACATTGTTCCTCTCTGTACAAACTGAAGCTTATCGTCTGATTGCACATTATTTTTTAAGTGTTTAATAAATAAATTCATGTGAACATTTTCCTGMTTTTACTCACATCTGATGTCACATTTAGACAAGACTCAGTTTGTTCAGTCAGATGTAACATTTTAAATATCGTACAATAATTTAGACAAACAAAATGACAGCAGAGAAGAAAAATTAATATTAATATTGAAAGTTTTAAAAGGTRAGGAGGTGGTTCTGTGGGTTAGATTTCTCAGAGCTTCCAGGCGTTTCTCATCATGAGAATAAAATAAACGTCGCTGTCGATGGAAGCACTGACGCCGCTGTAATAGTTGATGAACTCCTCTTTGGTCACCTGGTGATGACATCATAGAACCAGGATGAGTGACACGCATGCAGGAACAACCCAACTTTTCACACATACCAAAATATGTTAATAATGTTAGACATACAGCGTTTGACTGGACCCTAAACCCTAACTGACCTGTACCCAACGGGTCAGTCGGACCCTGTACCCTGACCTGTACCCAACGGGTCAGTCGGACCCTGTACCCTGACCTGTACCCAACGGGTCAGTCGGACCCTGTACCCTGACCTTTATCCAACGGGTCAGTCGGACCCT
>NW_013952734.1:15786-19563 GCF_001266775.1 Austrofundulus limnaeus
GTACCCTGACCTGTACCCAACGGGTCAGTCGGACCCTGTACCCTGACCTTTATCCAACGGGTCAGTCGGACCCTCTACCCTGACCTGTACCCAACGGGTCAGTCGGACCCTGTACACTGACCTGTACCCAACGGGTCAGTCGGACCCTGTACCCTGACCTGTACCCAACGGGTCAGTCGGACCCTGTACCCTGACCTGTACCCAACAGGTCAGTCGGACCCTGTACCCTGACCTTTACCCAACAGGTCAGTCGGACCCTGTACCCTGACCTGTACCCAACAGGTCAGCCAGACCCTGTACCCTGACCTTTACCCAACGGGTCAGTCGGACCCTGTACCCTGACCTGTACCCAACAGGTCAGCCGGACCCTGTACCCTGACCTTTACCCAATGGGTCAGTCGGACCCTGTACCCTGACCTTTACCCAACGGGTCAGTCGGACACTGTACCCAACGGGTCAGTCGGACCCTGTACCCTGACCTTTACCCAACAGGTCAGTCGGACCCTGTACCCTGACCTGTACCCAGCGGGTTGATTGGACCAGTTGGTCCTGTACCCAACAGGTCAGTCGGACCCTGTACCCTGACCTTTACCCAACGGGTCAGTCGGACCCTGTACCCAACGGGTCAGTCGGACCCTGTACCCTGACCTTTACCCAACAGGTCAGTCGGACCCTGTACCCTGACCTGTACCCAGTGGGTTGATCGGACCAGTCGGTCCTGTACCTTTCCATCCTTGTCATATGGAGAGTCAAAGCTGTCCAGGAAGGTCCTGAAGACCTGGTCCTCGGTCCACTCCCCGTTCTGATACTTGGGGTGGTACTTGGCATTGTAAACCCCCTGCAGGTCCTCAATGGTGATGACCCCGTCTCCGGTCTTATCCAGCTTCAGGAATGCTTGCAGGACCACCTCCCTCCGGGCTTTGGACATGGGAGGCTGCGGGGAGCAGAGGGAGGCATTAACTCATAAGTCTTGTTGGATTAGGATTAAATCAGACCGGTCTGCTGCGGTCCTTAGTCCTGAACCCGACTGATTTACCCTCAGAGTGACCAGGAACTCCTCAAAGTCGATGGTTCCACTCCCATCCTTGTCGAAGAGCTGAAACAGATCAGAGACCTCGTCCTTCTCCATCATCACCCCGT
The DNA here is from genome assembly GCF_001266775.1 of Austrofundulus limnaeus. Classification (NCBI taxonomy): domain Eukaryota; kingdom Metazoa; phylum Chordata; class Actinopteri; order Cyprinodontiformes; family Rivulidae; genus Austrofundulus; species Austrofundulus limnaeus. The sequence goes on from NW_013952734.1 coordinate 16,927, forward strand.
AGTCGTTCAGACCCTTTAGGAACTCCTTCAAGTCCAAAGACCGGTTCTCGTTGTCATCCATGATCCTGAAGACCCTGACAAAAAAACAGGTCTCAGATAACAGAGGAACAGAGAGGAGCAACCTGTGGTCCAGGTGAGCCACCAGACCCTCCGTAGTCCAGGTGGTGAGCCACCAGACCCTCCGTAGTCCAGGTGACACACCTGACCCTCTGTGAGTTTGAGGTCCTGCTGCATCATGGACTCAGAGAGGCTCCGACAAGAAAAGCAAAGGAAATCAAACATGTTGCTGAGAGTCCCCCCCGTCCTCCACCCAGACCCAGGTAGGGGTCTCTGCAGTACATGGGGGAGTTTCTTGTTGTGTGGGTGGAGTTTGTCCTAACTGTGATTGGTTGGGGCAACTGAACCGAGGAAATAATGGAACAGTAAAATGATTGTGAACGTGAAAACATGATTTATTGTCTTCAGCTAGCCCCTTCCTGTCTCGAGTTATAGATTTAAAAATGGAGATGTTTCCTGACTGTTTCAGCCAAGCTACCTCCAGCTGCCCCCCAGATTCTTCAAACCCCACCCAAAATAATCAACCTCACCAATTACGTCTTTAACAAACCACGCCCACAAAGTCAAACAGACCAATCATGTCTTGGATAAACTCCTCCCACAAAACAAGAAATACTTACTTAGTGACTGCAGAGGCGCCCAACAACACTCTGTATACATACACACACCTGTTCTGTGAAGTGGGTGGAGCTTACCTGCCCAGACCTTTGATCCCAGAGGAGCCTCTGGTCAGACACTGCAGCCGGAGTTTCTCCAGGGGGTCTGAACATGTGGACAGCTGCTGTTTGGCCTTCAGGGCCATGTCTCTGTCATGTCTGGATGTTCCRGCCATCTCTCACCTGAAACACAGCTGTACTGAGAGACCACACCTGGAAGCAGGACAGGAAACTGGCTCGGGTTTGAACAGATCCAGATGTTTGGTCCCTACAGCAGCTGGAACATAAACACGCCTGTCCTCTGATGTGTCACTCTCCCTGAACCTTAACGAGTTTTTACCTAACGACATGAAGAGCACTGCTACGCTGATGACACCCAGCTCTACCTGTCACCGACTCTGTGAACTCACAATCAGTTTAACTTTTCAAACATCACTAGTTGTGTAGAAGTGTTTATTTTCATGTCAACACAACAAACTTTGWATCAAAGCAAGGTAATTTATGAGCTTTATACATGAACACCGTTGTGATGGTCCATGTGTTTGGTTTAGTTCTGGTCTACGGCTCTTTGGGTTTAGTTTCTGTTCCTCTGTTCTCTGGGCTGATTCTCAGTTTCACCCTCAGCCTGCTAAACACTCTCACCTGTCGGTTTATAATCTGTCCTCCTCCAGGTGTGCCTCATCTGGTCTCTCCCTGTCTGTATCTAACTGGTCTCCTGTCATCACTTCCTCTCTGGTTCAAATAGTTCACACCATCAAGCTGGATCCTCCATGTCTCCCTGAGCTTTGACTTCCTTCTCCTCAGAGCCCTGACAGAAAGAAGCAGCCACCAAGCAGGAACTCTGACCCAGCAGACTTTAGCTACAGCATCAGCATACTGATGATGATGATGATGATGATGATGCACATCCTCTCCTGCACATTTGATCAGAACATCAGGCTGAGAGTGAAACTGAGAGACAAGACAGGAGAACAGAAACTAAAACCAAAGATCATAAAAAACACAAAGAACATAGAATATAACTAAACCAAACACACACAGAGCACGACAACCATAATCAACCAAATCATGAAATTAAAATAATTTAACTATTGGTTGGCTGACCAGAGAATTCTAATCACCCTTAGTTTGTAAAATAAAAACAGGATTTGTTGTTTTACATGTTTTCCCAGATTTCAGTACGACAAATTAAATATGGAACAATTACCATATCATACAGAATACACAGTTTTATCATTTAATAACTCTTATTTAAAACAGTAACCCATCTTATTTATCTATTTTAATCTTCAGTAGTTTATATGAGATTTCCATCTCAGCATTTCATCACTGCTGACACCCAAACACTTCACCTCACTCTATAAATGAACAGAACTTTGATCGTTTTCTTTCATTTACTAAATATCATTTGTTTTATACAAATTCAACGATAATTCAATAAGTTGAAACTAAGTTTGTACCTTAAATTCTGTCTGCATCACCTCCAACATCTGTTCAATGTTTCCACCAGAGTTGAGTCATCAGCAAACAGATTCAGCAAGTCATTCACATGTTAAAGAAACGGTTCAGGACCAAGCTCAGAACCCTGAGGAACTCCACAACTAATATTACAGAGTTCAGATCTCACATCATTTACCTGAACAAACTGTTTCCTGTTATTCAGATAACTAGATACACTGTAGAGATGGTCCTCTAATGCCAGGTTGATTCAGCTTTTAGAGGAGTGATCAGTGGAGCCGAAGGCTTTCTTTAGATCAGGGGTGCCCAAACATTTTCCCTGAGGGGGCCAAAATTAGACGTTTTCCCTGAGGGGGCCAAAATTTAACATTTTCACTGAGGGGGCCAAAATTTAACATTTTCACTGAGGAGGCCAAAATTAAACATTTTCCCTGAGGGGGCCAAAATTAAACATTTTCCCTGAGGG
>NW_013952734.1:24053-26836 GCF_001266775.1 Austrofundulus limnaeus
GCCCCCTGCTGGTGGTTATATATCACTGCTGCCCCCTGCTGGTGGTTATATATCACTGCTGCCCCCTGCTGGTGGTTATATATCACTGCTACCCCCTGCTGGTGGTTATACGTCACTGCTGCCCCCTGCTGGTGGTTATACGTCACTGCTGCCCCCTGCTGGTGGTTACACATCACTGCTGCCCCCTGCTGGTGGTCATACGTCACTGCTGCCCCCTGCTGGTGGTTATACGTCACTGCTGCCCCCTGCTGGTGGTTATACGTCACTGCTGCCCCCTGCTGGTGGTTACACGTCACTGCTGCCCCCTGCTGGTGGTTACACGTCACTGCTGCCCCCTGCTGGTGGTTACACGTCACTGCTGCCCCCTGCTGGTGGTTATATATCACTGCTGCCCCCTGCTGGTGGTTACACGTCACTGCTGCCCCCTGCTGGTGGTTATATATCACTGCTACCCCCTGCTGGTGGTTATATATCACTACTGCCCCCTGCTGGTGGTTATACGTCACTGCTGCCCCCTGCTGGATGTTTAGTTTAATGTTTTATCAGCTGCAGCATGAAAACATTTGAGTTTTTAAATCAAACTTTTTGAAAACAGAAAACTTATTTTGCAACAGATTTAATTATAAAACAAACAAACAGCACTGAGCCGAAGCACGACTGAAAGAAGCTAAACCTGAGCTGTCAAAGTTTAAATGAGCAGAATGCTAACTAAAATGAACAAAAGGAAGCTAAAGGTAATGGGGTTGGGGTTAGCTAAAAGTGGCTAAAAGCAGCAGAGCAGGGCTTCAACATAAACTGGGTCCTCAGAACCAGGCTCAGCCTGTGTTCTGCAGCAGGTCCAGTCCCAGCACGGTCAGAGCCAGAACCTCCATCACAGCCTCAGGAGGTCTGTCCCAGATGTCCTTCAGGTCTGCTAGAGTCTCATCAGAGGAGCAGAGGAGCTCCACCACCCAACGCAGCTCCCCGTCCTCCTGCAGGGGGACAGGCAGGGACTCAGGGAGACGGACCTCCCTGTCCTCCTTCAGACTGTCCACCTGGAGACACACAGAGACAGGGACAGGGTTGGAGACAGATGGTTCAAACTGCTGATAGCTTTGAAAACGTTGTAAAATCTCTGAGGTTACTCCTGAGTTTGGGCTGAAAACATGAACGAACCATCAGAACCAGAACCTTCAGAGTCTCGGGACCGCAGGAGATCAGAGGACGGCGCATCACGTCCAGCAGAGCTGCACAGAACCACAGAAGTAGACGGGTCACCAACCGGACCTCATGTCTCTGAGAGAAGAAGAGCTGGAGTCTTACAGTCCACAGCGCTGACCAGCAGGTGGACAGCGTCCCTCACAGCTGTGGACACCTTGGACACATCGATCAGATCCATGAAGGACGAGACCACCTGAGACTGAGGACTCTCATCTGATCCTTTATCGCTCTGATCCAGCTGAGACCAGAAGAACAAAGGTCCATTAAAACCAGAGAACTGGACCCACCAACAGGTCTGGAGGACTGGAATGAATTCAGTCTGTGARGATGATGAAGGTCAGACATGATCTTACCATGTCCTCCAGCTGAGCCAGACCGTCCTGGACCTCCAGAACCTCCTGAAGTTTCTTCAGCAGATCATGACGAGTGGATTCTGGAAGATCTGCCAGAGGTTTAAGGAGACTCTCCTTCATCTCAATCCCTGCAGACAATCAGTGATGATGATGATGATGATGATGATGATGATGATGATGATGATGATGATGATGATGATTATGATGATGCTTCATCAGGGTTCATGATTCTAACAGGTCCAGATGTTTCCATGTTTCCACAGATGTAAAGTTCTGACCTTCTCTGATTTGCTGCAGCGTCTCAGAGTTGATGCTGTCGCTGAACAGACCTGAAAACAGATTGTTAGAAAAATATTTGAAGCAGGATCAGGGTCAGGTCTTTGGTCTCATCAGGGTCTACATCTTTAAAGGGAGTCCTGGTGTGGAACCACCAGCCCTCCAGCTGTGGTCTCCTCTGATCCTCGGCCCCTCAGAGGTCAGACAGCTGGTTGAGGTCAAAGGTCAACACAAACTGGACCTCTTTAACTCAGACCTCTGACATATAACCTCAGACCTTCGGCAGTAATAATCAAACCAAGTCCAGCAGAAGAAGAAGGACCAGCTCACCTGCTTTGTGGCTCCAGGGTTCTATTGAGATATCTACAGAACACAGAGACAGCGTTAGAGAAGAACATAAAGCTTGAAAACTGAACACAACTGCTCCTCACCCAACTTCTGGTCCTCCAGCAGGACCTCGATCAGCCCGTAAGCAAAGGTGGAATTCTTTGGGATGGTGAAGCTGGTCACTTCTTTCCTCTGGCCCTATTGGACCGGGTCAGAATCAGAACAAACATCAACTATAGATCTGCAGCAGGACCAAGGTTCTCAACCAGGAGAGTCTAACCCTAACCCTAACCAGGCTGGACAGGGCCTGGGTCATAGAGGCAACAGGTCCAGGAAGACAGCCCAGACCTACCAAGGAATTCCCAGTCCAAGGAGGATGAAGACCAGAACCCAAAACTCCAGTACCAACCAGAGCCTGAACCTCAGGTACCAACCAGAGCCTGAACCTCAGGTACCGACCAGAACCCGAACCTCAAGTACCGACCAGAACCTGAACCTCAGGCACCGACCAGAGCCTGAACCTCAGGTACCGACCAGAACCTGAACCTCAGGTACCGACCAGAGCCTGAACCTCAGGTACCGACCAGAGCCTGAACCTCAGGTACCGACCAGAGCCTGAACCTCAGG
>NW_013952734.1:28263-29847 GCF_001266775.1 Austrofundulus limnaeus
CTGAACCTCAGGTACCGACCAGAGCCTGAACCTCAGGTACCGACCAGAGCCTGAACCTCAGGTACCGACCAGAGACTAAACCTCAGGTACCGACCAGAGCCTGAACCTCAGGTACCCAAATGTTTTTCTAACATGTTCTGTGTAAAGTTCTACTCCCAGAACCAGTCATGTGATGGTACCATGTGTCTGAGAGTGGACTCACCGTGATGAGAAGATCCAACATCTTCCGACAGGAACCTGAGATGGACCCGTCATACTGGGTCTTTTTGMTCAGTTTCACAGATCCGGTGTTGTAAACTTTCTCATGAACAAAGGTCAGTTTGTCCTCCTTCTTCAGTTTCAGCTTTTTTATCTTGTCCTGTTTGATGGTTCTGACAGASAGGAGCAGCAGAAACTGTTAGTGTCTGTTTGGGCCAGTGTTACCACTGTGGTGGACCATACAGAATCGTACAGGACTGTACCTGCCGCTTAACACCTTCCTCATCTTCTCAACATTGGCTCTGGTCTTCTGGATGCTGACAGGCTCTTCCAGACAGTCCACACAGTCGGTGCCTGCAGAGAKCTTAGCTTCTCCCACAGTCGGCTCTCCTCCCCCCAACCTACTGGACCCTTTGGTTTCTACAGACGTTATGAAGTCCTTCACCAGAACTTCCTCCACAGCATCTGGCAGGAAGGTGATACAGCTTTCAAACAGGTTTTGTGTGTGTGTGTGTGTCATGTAACTCACCTGGAGAAAACTCCTCCTCTATCAGGTCAGGCAGGGTCCACAGGATCTTTTGGTACTTTGGAAAATGCCAGAAACTTCCCTCGCTGACTTTCACCAGAGTCAGGAGATCCATTTTGTCGTTTAGGTTTGAGTTGGGGATGAGAGTTTCTTGGAGTCCCACGTTCTTGATGAAAGCTTTGGTTTCAGCAGCGAACATGTTCTAAAACCAAACAGACCATCAGACCACTGAAGACCATGTTCTAAACCCAAACAGACCGTCAGACCACTGAAAACCATGTTCTAAACCCAAACAGACCATCAGACCACTGAAGACCATGTTCTAAACCCAAACAGACCATCAGACAGCTGAAGACCATGTTCTAAACCCAAACAGAGCATCAGACCACTGAAGAACATGTTCTAAACCCAAACAAATCATCAGACCACTGAAGACCATGTTCGAAACCCAAACAGACTGTCAGACCACTGAAGACCATGTMCTAAACCCAAACAGACCGTCAGACAACTGAAAACCACATTTTAAACCCAAACAGAGCATCAGACCACTGAAGAACATGTTCTAAACCCAGACCATCAGACCGCTGAAGACCATGTTCTAAACCCAAACAAATCACCAGATCACTGAAGAACATGTTCTAAACCCAAACAGACCATCAGACCACTGAAGACCACGTTTTAAACCCAAAAAAACCATCAGACCACTGAAGACCACGTTTTAAACCCAAACAAACCATCAGACCACTGAAGACCACGTTTTAAACCCAAACAAATCATCAGATCACTGAATAACCAACCCATTCTCACTCCCAACTCGTCACATATTGACGTTTTGCAAGGTTCCCTCTACGTCCGATTTT
>NW_013952734.1:31097-35201 GCF_001266775.1 Austrofundulus limnaeus
TGTGTGTGTGTGTGTGTGTGTGTGTGTGTGTGTGTGTGTGTGAATCTCTTCAGTTATTTCTCAGCTCTCAGCAGGACTTCAGTTAAGAAGCAGAAGTAACTTTTTCTAACTTGCTAAAAGTTTTTCCATCAGGAATGACAGTCAGTTAAATGTGACCAATGTGTCACAGCTAACATCACCATGGCAACATTGCATAAGAGTAAGTCGTATTATGTGTTGTTGTGATTTCAGATGAAGTCAGGTTTAGTTCACCTCCTCTGGGATCAAGTTCACTTCACTTACAAGAGTTTAACTGCAGTTAAAACAGTTTGTTCTGCCTCTGAAAGCATTTGAAACAGCTGAAACAAACAGCTGAAACAAACAGCTGAAACAAACAGCTGAAACAAACAGCAGAAACAAACAGCTGAAACAAACAGCAGAAACAAACAGCTGAAACAAACAGCTGAAACAAACAGCTGAAACAATCAGCTGAAACAAACAAACAGCAGAAACAAACAGCTGAAACAAACAGCTGAAACAATCAGCTGAAACAAACAGCTGAAACAAACAGCTGAAACAAACAAACAGCAGAAACAAACAGCAGAAACAAAGGGCAGATCAGCTGCATTTCTTCTACAAATATTCAGTTTTATGTGAGAACTTGAGGTCAAAGAGAAGAAGTAAAGCAGCTGACAGACATGTTTAATGTCAGCCCAGTCTTACCTCGAGGCGTCTCTCACATCCAGCTCTGACTGAGTCTCTGYGTTTTCTGTGAGGCTTCTTCTCACCAGCTGATCTTGTGACGATGAGGAATGTGGYAGAATGTTTCTGCAGCAGAAGTATTTTTCTCTTGAACACGAGTGTTTCCTGTAGCTGTCAGTGTTSCCAGGCTCTGAGCTTCATTCACAGCAACAGGAAGAACCTGGAAAATCAAAGCCAACTAGTTTTTCTGCCTGAGGTCATGAGCTGGTGTTCATCAGCTGCTAATAATCTGAGATAATAAACTACAACACACTGCCTGGCCAGAAAACACACTCTACACCTGGGTGTCACTCAGGTGTGGGGCTGCTGCAGGTCAGGTCTATAATTCATGGGGCTCTTATTGTGAAAGATTGGTTCAGGAAGCATGAGACATCTTTTCCACAKATGGGTTGGCTCCACAGAGGGTCTTTCCTAACCCTACTCCCTCCTCACTCAGTTTGCGCGTTCCCGCGGAGGGTTGGCCATATTAAGTCCCATCTGAAACCAATTAGAGACGAGAGCGAGGGGCTTATCAAGCCCTCCACAGAGAGTCTGCATCAGACCTGAGCAGCACCAAATAGTGGAGGTTGGAGCACGGGACGTATAAATATAAGTTCTGCATATGTTTTGGACAGGCAGTGAATAATAAACTATAGTATAATATAATACATACTCCCTGGCTGCCACCTTGTGGTGGTGGAGGGATTTGAGTGTCCCAATGATCCCAGCAGCTGTGTTGTCCCKTGGWAGGGTCACCCAAGGCCAACAGGTCCTGGATGAGGGATGTCAAAGTCAACTTTATTTATAGAGCACTTTAAAAAAACAGCAACCAACTGCACCAAAGTGCTGTACAGCAACCATAAAACAACTGATAAAACATACTGAAGTAAAAACAATAAATCAAATAGACAAGACACACAAAATACAATGTAAACCCTTATAAAAATACCAGAGAGTAAAAATGAGTTTTCAGAAGAGATTTGAAGTGTTCCAGATCATGGACAGATCTAATATTGAATGGTAAGTTGTTCCAGGAGCAGTGTCAGCAAACACCCGGTCTCCCCTGCTTCAGTCTGGTTCTGGGAACGTGTAGAAGCAGTTTATTGTTCATCAGAAGTGATCTAGAAGAGGAAAAGTCATGTAGAAGATCCTTAAGATAGGCTGGGGCCAAGCCATTTAAAGCTTTAAAAACCAATAAAAGAATTTTGAGATCAATGCAGTAAGAAACTGGCAGCCAATGCAGAGAAGCAGTACTGGGATCAGACAAAGTCCAGCCCAAAGGACCCCTGATGGTGGGTAACATCAATGTTCCCTCACCGGGGGTCCATTCTGGAGCCAGGCCTGGAGATGGGGCATGCTGGTGAGTCCAAAGAGGAGATGTGGGTCCACCTTCCCATGGGCTCACCACCTGTGGGAGGGGCCGTAGGGGTCTGGTGCAATGTGTATTGGTTAGTGGTCAAAGGCAAGGACCTTGGCTGTCTGATCCTTGGCTACAGAAGCTGGCTCTAGGTGGAATGTCACCTCTCTGGTGGGGGAGGAGCCTGAACTGGTGTGTGAGGTTGTTGGACTGACCTGTCAGGGTGATGTGCTCATACCGTCCTGTCCAAGTTAACAAACATCTGAACTTAGTACCAGCTGGAGACGGTGCAGCACAGACTGGTCAGGTCCACTATAAAGAGAGCTGCAATGATCCAGTGTGGAGGAAAGAAAAGCATGAAGAAACCTCTGAAGGCTCTCAGGAGGAAGTCGAGCGAGCGTGTGTGTGAGCTGAACCCACACGGTTCAAATTATTGTTCGTTCATAATGATATCTGCTCTCACATCAGAGTTACTGCACTCAAACTGGTGCCACAATAACACCAGACATTCACAGTTCAGAACCAGAACCTGACTGAAAGTCTGTGGTGAGCTCCGAGCTCTGACTGTGTTTAACTTGCCTCTGATTGGTTCATCCTCATGCAGCTCTGCTTGTTTGGACCGGTCTGCTTGTTGGCTTTGAATCAAGGCCTGTTTTGTTGGAACATCTGTGGAACCTGAAGTGGGTGAGTGGACTGGTTTGTTCAGATGTTTCAGGTTGAAATGGAACTTTGATCCAGCAGGTCGTGTTCTGACTCATCTGACTGCTTCATGTTTACAGACTTTATTACAGAAATGATCTAAATGGGTATGAGTGGAACTGCTCTGAACTGGTTTAAGTCTTATTTAAGCCATAGGTTCTTCTGTGTATCAGTTGGTAACAGTTCTTCTGAAGTGGTAAAACTTACTTGTGGCGTTCCTCAGGGTTCCATTCTTGGCCCACTGCTATTTTCTATTTACATGCTGGCTCTGGGTCAAATTCTTCACAAATATAATGTCTCTTTTCATTTTTATGCAGATGATGCTCAGATATATTTATCTATTGATACTTCTGATCTGTCTGCTCTAAACATCCTAAATTCTTGTCTCACCGATATTAAGGTCTGGATGTCCGATAATTATTTATTGTTAAACGATAATAAAACTGAGGTGCTGGTTTTGGGCCCTAAGGCTCATAGAGACCCTATAATTAAAGTTCTTAATTCTTCAGGTTTTAATTGCTCTCATGAGGCCAGAAACCTTGGGGTAGTTCTGGATTCAGATCTGAGTTTTACTAAACATTTTAATAATAGTTTTAAAACTGGCTACTATCACATCAGAAATATTGCCAAATTAAGATCAATTATCTCATTTGCAGATACTAAATCACTCATTCATGCTTTTATTTTTTGTCATCTTGATTACTGTAATTCTCTGTTTATTGGTCTGCCTAAAAAAAACTCAAACGCCTACAATTAGTACAAAACACAGCAGCTAGAGTCCTCACTACATCCCAGAGGTTTGATCATATCACTCCTGTTCTGGCTTCTCTACACTGGTTACCTGTGGTTTCAGGGTTGATTTATGATTGCATTGATAGTTTTTAAATCACTGAATGGACTTGCACCGTCTTATATTTCAGAATTACTCACACCACATACACCAGTGTGACCTGTGAGATCATCAGATCAGTCACTACTTATAGTACCAGAGTCAGACCACACACAGAGGGTTTCTGTTYGGGCTCCTGTTTTARYMAAWGCACTGRCACTTTATATCAGACAAACTTCTTCATTGTCCTCTTTTAAATCTCTTTTAGAAACATTTTATTATGAGTTGGCTTTTAATTGTTGACCTTTGCATGTTTTATTTTTATTGGGTGCTATGTTTCTCATGTGTTTTGATTCTATTATATGATGTAAAACACTTTGTAACTGAGTTTTGAAAAGTGCTATACAAATAAATATCCTATCATCTATCTATCTATCTATCTATCTATCTATCTCTCTCTCTCTCTCTCTCTCTCTCTCTCTCTCTCTCTCTCTCTCTC
>NW_013952734.1:36221-37773 GCF_001266775.1 Austrofundulus limnaeus
TTACCTGTCAGGGGGCTCAGTGTCAGTGGGGGGTTACCTGTCAGGGGGCTCAGTGTCAGTGGGGGGTTACCTGTCAGGGGGCTCAGTGTCAGTAGGGGGTTACCTGTCAGGGGGCTCAGCCAGTACACCAATGTGTACTCTGTGAGAGTGAATCCAGGGCAGTGGAAGGTCAGTCCGTACGCCACAGCTGGGTTGATGAAAGCTGAGGTGAATCCTCGGGCTGGACAACACAAAGGGAGCATGTTGAACAGTTCTGACAGTCTGCAGAAACTAAAGGCACATCAAACCTCACCTGTGTGGGACAAGAACGTGAGCAGGACTGCGGTCAGAGGGACCCTGATCAGAGCAGACCTGTGTCGCAGGTTTAACTGAACCAGATGAAAAACCAGTGCACAGGCACACTCGGTCATAAAGCCCTGGACCACCGGGACCAGCAGGGACGTGCTGCAGGAAGCGGACATCAGGTTCTTGATCAGGTGCATGTCCGTCAGCTCCAGGCTCCAGTAGTAGCCGGCTGCCAGCAGGGCCAGGTYAGCGCCCACAAACTGGGCTGCAACTGCAAGCAGGGTGGGCAGGGTGGGGGTCTCCAGCTGCAGGAACTGCTGCAGCACCAGGCTGGGATTCCCTGAAGCTCCACCACAGATCACACCGTGAGTCAGCAGCACCACAAACAGCATAGTCACAGTCACATCAGGACCCAGACCCCCGGCCCACTCGCCCACCTCCACTATGGTCTGCACCTCCAGCCGGCACGCCACCAGCATGAACGACGAGGCCAACTCCAACAGCGAGCTGAGCCGCGGATGCTTTCTGAGCAGCATCTGGACCGAGGCCACAGACACCACTATGGCCAGGAAGTATCCCAGAGACGCGTTGAGTCCCGCCATGTCTGCAGTCAGGGGTCCTGCTGCAGGTCTGTGAGACAGCCAGGCAGGACCAGGTATGTTTGACAACGTGGCACTGTCACAAAGCAGCTACTTATCAGAAACACGTCAGTTTCAATCCCACAAACAGCTGCCAGAGTACACAGGCCTGCAGCCAGGTCAGGTCAGGAGGTGGCCTTCAGCCGGTGCTCTCCTTATCAGAGCAGAGCTGTGGCTCCATCAACAAAACCACACAAATATTGTTTTATACAACTGAGTTTACCAAAAACAGTTTGTTTTTGCTACCTGGTGGGGAGGATTTTTTTTTTATTTCCCACAACTTTATTTACTAGGTTTATTACAAATTGTAGTCATTTGACATGCTTACAATGTACACATAAAAAAACAAGACTGTGCAATTTACTTGGTAGGTGGGGAGGATTTTTGACCAGTTTCCTGGTACCAACAGCCTGCTGAGGACCCACTGTTCCTTATGGGGACAAAAGCCTGGTCCTCACTGAGGTAAATACTGTTGGTGAGTCAGGGGTTAGGCTTTAGAAATAACCAGTGAATTAATGAAGGTTAACGCAAAGTCTATGGGTGCCATTTGTAAAGTTACACAGTCAAAAATTACCACCAATATTTTTGTTTTATTTAGKCTTTTATAAAAAAGAACAGATTTATTTTTC
>NW_013952734.1:37797-40144 GCF_001266775.1 Austrofundulus limnaeus
CTTATATGGTGTTTTTAGGGTGGTAATTATACTAATCTGTCCTCAAGCAGCTGATCCACATTCATGAATTTACGCAGCTCGTTTACACACGTTTCCTGAAGATAGAAGAGTTTGTTGAATCTGACGTGACATGTTCGTACGAACCCTTTGTACGAACAAAAGGAAGAGAAATTTAGGAGAAGAATACGAACATGTTCTTGCATGAGGCCCATTGTGAGTATGACTCAGCACTCTATGAGTAAAATTGTGACAGTTGAAGTTTTTCTCTGTTTTGGTTGGTTCCTGGCACTAAATACCTGCAGATGATCATCCTGATGAGCTCCTGGGGCTCACTCTGGTATTTTCTGGAGCTTTAAACCTTCATGTCAGTGTCTTGCAGCAGATCAGTTTGTTGTTTACCTRAGTTACTTACCTTGTGTTCACCTGTGTCTCCTCAATGGTTTTACCTCGACACAATCTGCTTTTGCCTGCCTCCTTGTGCTTACCTTCTGGAAGGATGTCGACACTCAGTCTGCCTGGAAACTCTCCTGTGTTCCTGCCTTCTGGTCTCTCTGCCTGAAGAAACACTCAGCTGTTGGTTGGTCCTCTCCAGGATGCCTGTAAGAGAAAGAGAAGAACATTCCTCAAAACCTGGACTCACCTTGCTTCTTCCACTCTTTCAKACCTGGATCAACCCCACATCAGTAAATAAACTTCACTTACCTTATCTGTCCCTGTGTCTGTTTCCTCGTTCTGCTCACATCTTGACATGTTCTGGTTCTTGTCCAACAGGAATAATCAGGGCACTAACATCTATTTAAAAGAAGTCTGTCCGAAAGATTTTGTAGAGGGGATAACTAAAGACAATAAATAAAGTATGTTGTTATTCATCACCAGTCACTGTTTAACAACTGTGTCAGTTATGCAGGGGACAGTATCACACCAGCACTGACAGGAGATCCAGGGAGAACCAGAGTTCTGAAGGACGTGTTACCTGATCAGACAGATCCACAGATGACCACTCCGAAGATAAATGTGTCTGAGTGTTGTGTAGGGACTGGACCTCTAAACTGGGTTAGTTTCTGTTACAGATTTTTAAATGAATGTTGCAACATCAAAAACTCAGTCTGTTTCATTGTTACACAGTAACACAATCACATTTAACAAATGTGACGATGAATGGCAATGATGACAAATAAAGCAACTTTACCTTTAACATCCAGTGGGTCGTTGTGTTGGGCCTTCCTTTGGAACCATTCAGATTCTGTCTTTTCAAGATGAAGACATGACCTGTTGTCTGCAAGAAACTCTGAGAGAGAGGAGTTCAGAGGTTAGGTGTTGAGTTTACATCCATCCATCCATCTATCATCCATCCATCCATTCATCCATCCATTCGGCCTGTCTGCAAGCCAGCCATTTTTAAGTTGCTTTTCCAAGGTCAGGGCATGGAGGCAGCAGACTAAAGAGGTTCTGGGTCTCCCCTGGGGTCTCTCATCCTCAAAAGGATGTGCACAAAACACTTCTAAAGAGGTGGTGACCAGAAAGCATCCTGACCAGGTGTCTGACCAACCACAGCTGACTCACTTCAACTACTTTGAGCTCCACCAGAAAAAACAAAACTCCTCAGTCTGTCTTCAACCTTTGAGCCTGGTCAACCTATGAAGGAAGCTCATTTCAAGTCATTTGTGTCCAGTATGTACTTTTTTGTGTTGTTGTTCATGGTCTTTAAGCAATGACAATATGAAAGGGTTCCACAGCTGTCTAAGCTATTTCTTTTTACAAGAATACAGCAATGTCTGTATTACTGCCGTTGAAGTTCTGATCCTTACACCCATGCATGGGGTGGACTGGCATATAAGTCTACTGCAGCTTTTGCGGAGTTAAAGAACCTCCAGTCAGCTGATCTGCTCAGAGCACRGCCAGCTGTGGAGTGGAATTAAGGACCACATAAACAGTAACTCCCTGTTTTTCTCTCACATCCAACAGAGATATGTAGTAGATGTGTAGTGCTGTGGCTCCAGCTCATGATACCTCTGTGGAACAGCACCTGTCAATCACCAGGGGTGCAACAAATGAGGGTGGCAAGGAGGGGCTATGACCCAGTTTCCTCTCACAGACCAGAAGCTTGCACTTTAGCTTCAGTGGTACACACTGCAGGTCTCAAACAAATGCTTGTTTTGTAAATATAATCATTTTGAATRAAATCATGTTCAAGTCTGAGTAACTTAAACACAGCATTTGAAAGTGGGCCTGGTGATTTTTATTTTTTTTTGTTCATTTTTGTTCCATTCTCTGAGGAGTAAGATACATTTTCCTTCTCTCCTGCCCTTCCTTATATCTCCTGTTTTGCTGCTTGGAGCCTTTTCTA
>NW_013952734.1:41669-43580 GCF_001266775.1 Austrofundulus limnaeus
CATCCATCCATCATTCATCTATCACCCATCCATCATCATCCATCATCCATCCATCATCCATCCATCATCCATCATCCATCCATCATCCATCCATCATCCATCCATCATCCATCATCCATCCATCATCCATCCATCATCCATCCATCCATCCATCATCCATCCATCCATCATTCATCCATCATCCATCCATCCATCATCCATCCATCATCCATCCATCATTCATCCATCCATCCATCCATCCATCATCCATCCATCATTCATCCATCATCCATCCATCATTTATCCATCCATCCATCATCCATCCATCATTCATCCATCATCCATCCATCATCCATCATTCATCCATCATCCATCCATCATCCATCCATCCATCCATCATCCATCCATCCATCATCCATCCATCCATCCATCCAACCATCATCCATCCATCCATCCATTCATCCTTCATCCACTCATCCATTATCCATCCATCCATCCATCCATCATCCATCCATCCATCCATCATCCATCCATCCATCCATCATCCATTCATCCATTATCCATCCATCTGTCCATCCATCATCCATCATCATCAGCATCATTACAGCTGAACCTGCACTGATCTGTCTATAGATCTCTCTCCTGTTCTTCTCTCACTCACTAACAGAACTTAAACTGTTCTTGAGGCAGAACTCCACCTCTAAGTTGGACCATATGTTGGATTGTTCTGTTTAAACCTTAGTGATGGTTGTTTTGAACATCAATAAATCATCTTCATCACATCTGCCTGAAGCTGTTGATTAGCTCTTTAGGTGTTAACCAGTAACTGAACAAATAGGTACACAGGTGTCTGATGACTTTATGTATTTGTATGTACTGTATTTCAGTTTAAATCGCCCATGCTGTGTGTCATTAGTTGTGCTCTCGCAGCTCTAACACACTTGTTTACAACCACATTAAGACTGTGAAGCACAGGGACCTTCAGATCTCATGAAGATCCACAGGTTTTACCTGTATTTCCCAACCACACTGTAATATTTTAGGTACAGAGAACTCAGCTCATACATTTCTAACATGACTCGTTTTAATCTCTCGTGCAGATTTGCTGTTTCCCGGAGCGATCAGCACCAGAATAACTATGCTAATTGTTTAATAAGGACACTTTGCTGCGCATCAAAGGAGAGATTTCTGCATAATATTTCCCAGCAGTTCAGAGCTGTCGTCAGGAGGAACAAACCGAGGAGCAGACAGAGATCAGGGCCGTGTGATCAGCTAATTAAAACCTGGTCATCAGTTTGGTCTTATATCTGCTGGACCTCCAGAACGTTGGAGCTGTTTGGACTTGTGTTGTAGATATTTTACTAACAGTGTGTTGGTTCATTAGGCACACGGGGGTTGGAGGCTCTCTTTCAGGACTTGGAACAGAAGCAGTGTCAGTGGGTCCAGCAGAGCTGCCATCTTCTTACAGACAGACAGKGAAGGGTTCCACGGTGCTAACATGTTGATCCTGAGCTGAGACACGTGGTCCCTGTGAGGACGGACTTGTCCTCCCACTGTGTTGGACCGGCTGTTCTAAAGAGAGGAAGAGCAGTCCTCTCCTCTGCTTTTGTGTTTAACGTTTCATTTAAAGCTGCTGCTGCTGCTGCAGGCACCAGCACGGCTCCACAGCGCCCTCACATGGACCACAGGGACAGGAGGACTGTCCCCTGAAGGGACGGGGACGGAAGACAGAATGATTGTATTTATACTGCAGTTTTCCATGTCTTACATCATGTAATCAAACGTTTTTAAAAAGACCAAACATACAGTAGTTCTGGTGTTTCTGTGCACCAAAACAAAAAACTACATTTAGGACCAAGGTGTGATTAGTTTAGGTTAGTTTTAGGGTCAGGTAGGTACCTGTGAGGTTAGTTTAGAGTCAGGTAGGTACCT
>NW_013952734.1:43590-46969 GCF_001266775.1 Austrofundulus limnaeus
CAAAACACGGCATCTTTACTCACGCTGTATTCCAACCACAAATATTGATCGAGCCAACCTTTGCAAAAACTTCTCTGTTGCACTCCAAACAAGCATGATGGGTATTTTTGCAGGAGTGGTCATCTTGGTCCATCTTGAGGACTTCTGCTTAGATCCTCTAGCTGTCCACTGCTAACACTGTTAGCATTCTCCACAGCAGTGGATGGACAACTGCACAGTTGATCTCCTTCATCCAGATTTATAATTCTCTGTTGGTCGGACTCTGCTTCCAAATAATCACCCTTCTCTGATTCCATCTGTGGAACTTTTGGTTGCAGAAAACGACCCATATTTGCGCTGCGTCACGACGTGTTCCTCTCAGTTGCTTTACGGAAGTGATAATGTGCTAAGTTCAAATCACGTTGCATGATGGTTTATTTATTTTTTTACTGAAATTAGAATAGTTTATTATTTTTTCTTTTTGTCTTTAGAGGAAATACCACAATAACTACATGTTTAAAAAATTTATTAGATTAAGAATTTTTTTAAATATATTTCCTGGGGGTTCTATGGAGGTGCTTTGACTTTTCCAGGGGGAGCTATAKCGCCCCCTAGCGCCCCCCTGGCGCCGCCACTGCTCCCAGGACCTACATCAGCTAAAAGTCACAGCAACCGCTGAAAGCAAACCAGACAGGCTTCTAACAATCAGATTTTTTAAGAGTGTGGTGAACCGAAGATAGCCGTAGCTTTTTTTCTTCTCTAAAATGTAATGAAAATATTAGCTCACCGTGTTTCTGTCACAGACAGGTTCTTTCCAGCTCCAGTCCCAAAGTCACCCACAGGGGCCGAATCTAAGGACAAATCCCCACCTGGACACGTTCAGTAGAGGAAAAAAACATAAAAAACCTTCTTCCTCTTGTTCAGCGTTCGTCCGAATCCCCGGCCGCAGCGGGTAACTCTGGTCCTTGGAGCTGCCTTTCAGACAACGCCAAAAATCTGTCGTGGCAAGTTTACCAAGAATGCAGAAACACGTTGGAATAAATGCACTGAAAGTCTGCATGTATGGTTGTCAAATGATTTAATCTTGAGCAACAAACAAACAGAAGTCAGTCAGGAAGTCTGTCAGGTTGTGGCTGCCTCATCAGCGGAAACAGCCAATAATATAACATCATTTGACAGTTTACAACCAATCACAATCCGACAAATTGCCTAACCAATAACAGGACTCTCAGCCCAAAGAGTTACCTTATCAAACAAGAGAGGTCAGTCCGTTGCTGGAGTCCTGACGTCTGGGGCAAACAGATTAACAGCCGAAAGAAGTTATCATAAGATATATGAGTACTGGACAGCGTCAAGGTGAAACAGATATAAAAAATTAGTCCATAACAACTATCATTATTTAAAAAGACCTGTGCAATGACTCAACAAAAGAAAGAAAGTGGCAGTTGTGTGTCTGACTTGTGTCTGTAGATGAACTGTTGAGTTGATGGTTGGGTGGGTTCAGCTGACAAGACCACAGATCTGCTGGTTGGTGGCTGAACTGCTGCTGGATGTTGATCATCTGAATCTTCCTCATGGCCTTCAGCTCCTCCTGGCACATACAGTATCTCAGCATTTACCCTGTATAATTCAGGAATACAAGACAAAATACTCAGATTTCTACAGAAATACAGTTTTAAACAAAAGTACAACAAATATTGCAATCATCAAAGGCCAGGATTGATGGAGCACAAAATAAAGATTCTTTTCATAATTTAACTCGTTAATGATAGACAGTAGGGTTGGCCTTTATCGTATCGTGTGCAATTAATCGTCAAAAAAACATTAATCGATTTTTTTAGCACTTGACGTTTAATTTGATTAACGCCACCAGGCAGAGTCCGCTCGGTGCTCCTCTCTGCTTCAGATTTGATGAACATTTTTTAAAAAGTTCTGTAATTTATTTATCAACACAATTTAAAATTAGATGTATAGCCTGAAGTCTGTAATTTTGACACAATTTGGAACAGATTTTTTACAAAGAGCAAATCTTTACATAAGGGTGTCCAGGGACTCCAGGGGATCAATCGTCAAATTAATCGTTATCAGCTAAATACCACAATTAATCGTGATTAATTTTTTCACCAATATTGYCCAACCCTAACAGACAGTAGAATAATGACTGAGCTACATGGTTCACGTCATAAAATAAACTAATACTGTCCTTGTCAGGTTGTCAGACAGGCCAGTTTATTCAACTAATAGGTTTTCTTCTTCCAACAAGTGTGTTTTTAAGTTAAGACAAAAAGAAGAAATAAAAATTGTTCCAGCTATAAATGCTTGTTGGCATCAGATACATCTGGACACACTTTATCAGTGAATTTATTTAGTTAGTTATTGTTGAGATGTATAGTTTTATAATCAACTTTAGATAGTGTTCACTTTTACTTATCAGTTTATTCAGCAGCATTTTATGTTAATCAGCTGAAGTGTTACCTATTTTATTCACTTATTCTTAAACAAATCGCTGTCCCATTGGTTTAGTTGTTAGAGCCGGCCTGTACTAATATTGTGGTGAAAGGAGACTACTTGCTTGCATTCCTGATAACTCAATAGGTCTGTGTGCTATGGGGCGCCTGGCAGCCTCCCTTACTTGATTGGTCCTAAAGTGGAAAATTTTAACCATACCTCTAGTCATCTTAGGCAGTGCAGATCTATTAACCTTGACCCAACAGTAGGTTCTCCCACTTACATTGACTCTATAGGAGTTCCTCGAGGAGTMMCGAACGAGCATAAGTAAGCTGATCAGATAGCTGCAGGTTTTGAGAATATTCCAATTGTGTCTTCATTTTTTCCCGTCACCCCTAGTAAAAACGTTGACCGTATTAATTATGTTAATTTTAACGTGATGAGACTTGCTACTTTGACCAGAGATGCTGTGGAGGGTCTAGCAGAGCAGCTTGCCCCGACATCCTTAATGGCTGTACAAAATAGAATGCCCTTAGACATGTTGCTGGCTGAGAGAGGCGGTGTATGTAGCATGTTTGGTGAACTCTGTTGTAGTTTTATCCCCAACAATACAGCCCCAGATGGAAAGGTCACCAAGGCCCTACTCTCTGAGGAAATGCAGAGTCACTCTGGGGTTGACAATCCATTCTCTACTTGGTTGGAGAAGACGTTTGGAGCATGGAAAGGTATCATTATTTCAGTACTCACCTCTATAGCTATTTTTGTGGTAATCTTAGTTACTTGTGGTTGTTGTTGCATCCCCTGCATGAGATCCTTGTCTCTTAGATTAATCTCGGCAGCCATTGAGAAACAGGATCCGGCTGTCACACGTCAAATGCTCATGAAGGCCACATCATCAATTGAAAGTAGAGATGCTCTTATAACAGACACCGCTCTCCCACTGTTGAGATTC
>NW_013952734.1:48353-57121 GCF_001266775.1 Austrofundulus limnaeus
GTTACAAAATGTCTTCAATCCCTCTCGACATACAAAATATGTCAATACTACAAAAAATTTTACGAAAACTTTATAAAGAGAAGTTTTAACATCTGTTGTTACATAAGGATATTTCTAAACATTTCCCAACCCCAGAAATTCAAATTTTAATCCTCCCAGACATAAAAATATTCATCATCAGGGATAAGACTCATAATGCTTTCTTTCCACTCTTGTTTCTTCTTCTCTGTCCATTTATTTTTATTCCTCATCCAAAGGTCCTGTAGCTTTGTGTTATAATCTGAAGGCTCCTGTTCTCGTTTCACAGGGTCTTCAAAGCGGTCTCCGATCCTGTATACTTTTTTTTGGATGTAGGTTTTACATTCTCATTCTCAGTTGATGGTTTGGGTTCCTCAGGTGGAGAAGAAGTGGTCAGTTTTTCTTCAGTTGTAGGTTGGGGAAATCCATTTTCTGGTTCCTCTGTTTGTGATGATGATGAGTCCAGATGTTCTTCCAGTTCAGCAGCTTGAAGTAGCTCCCCTCTCTGTGCTTCTGGTTCTGGTTCAGCCACTTGCGCATTGTTTTCCATTGGTGTCTCAGTTTGCTCCTGTTGTTCTTCAGCCTCAGACATCTCCTGATCACTCTCCTGTTGTTTAGTTCCAGCCAGAACTTGGTTCAGGATATACTTCATGTTTGAAGCTAACAGSTYTGATCCATGTCGGTTCAAAKTCATTCCATCAGACTTGAAGAGATGTTTTCTCTCCCAGAAGAGATCAAAGTTGTCCACATATTTCACAGAGTGTTCAACACAGGACTTTTCCAAAAACCCATTAAGAGCCAACAGTCTGCTGAACCTCTCAGCTCCTCCTCTGGCTGTAGGAATGGGCCCACTGAGGAACACATCCATGTTGAGATTTTTAACTGCATTCAGCAGCTGAATAAAATCCTTCTTCAGGATTTCTGACTGTCGATTCATAACTTCATCACTTCCTGAATGAATGATGAGCTTCTTCAGAGATGGATACTCTGCTGAGATTTCCGGAATCTTCTCTGTGAGGTCAGACACTTTATCAGCAAAACTCAGAACTTTGACTTTTTTCTTGTTCCAGAAGTCTCTGATCWCAYTCACCATTTTATCTGTGATGATCAGCATTTCTTGATTCTTGAAAGTCTCTCTTTGGACTTGCTTTGACTTTGGCTTTGGGCTGGATCTGGTCTCAGGTCCCTCTCTGAGGTCAGAAGATGAACTTTGTTCAGACTCTCCAGCTTCTTCCAGTGGTGTGAATATGTTTTGAAGAAACACTGCTTCATTTCTCTGGCTGTTATCAGTTGTTTTGATTACAGCCTGTCACTTTCTTCTTGCAGGTGGAGAGAAAACATTTCTCTGTAATTCTGGCCATTCAATGTGAGCTGAATCCTTCCTGAGAGATTTTTTGGTCTGGCACCAACAGAGTTCCATACAGCTTCACSCTCAGAAGCAGTTTCCATCTCCTCTCCATGATGATCTCCCCTCTCAGCCTTCTCACCCATTTTAACACATGTTGAGTTCTCCAAAGCATTCATTTCTTCCAAACGATGAATCTTGACCTCCAACACTGTCACCTTTTGGAGAAGTTGGCAGAACCCTCTTTAGAAAAGTAAGGAGGCATCTTGAAGCTTTTCTGTACTCACTCTCAGCAGATGATGTTTCAAAAATCTTCTCAGGCTCTTCAACAGCCAAAAATAAAATCCAATGTTCTCTGCTTATTCAAGATCATCCATCACGTCGGGGTCACCAAATTGTTGGAAAAATATGTGTTGTTCTCTGTGTCAAACTGACCTCTATGCTGGAGCTGAAGATGTGTCCTGTGACGTCTGCTCTGACAGGAAACTGAAAGCTGTCAAGTCCTGTCTGAACTGTTTGGCCTCTTATTGTGAAAAACACCTCCAACCTCACCATGAAGCTCCACCATTACAGAAACACCAGCTGGTGGAGCCCTCCAAGAAGCTCCARGAGAACATCTGTCCTCGTCACGATGAGGTGATGAAGRTCTTCTGTCGTACTGATCAGCAGTGTATCTGTTATCTCTGYACCATGGATGAACATAAAGGTCACGAGACGGTGCCGGTTACAGCTGCAAGAGCTGAGAAGCAGTAAGAGCTGGAGGAGAGCCGACAACAAATCCAGCAGAGAATCCAGGAGCGAGAGAAAGATGTGAAGCTGCTCCAACAGGAGGTGGAGGCCATCAATGTCTCTGCTGATAAAACTGAAAGAAAACGAGAAGATCTTCACTGAGCTGATCAAGTTCATGAAGAAAAAGAGGTCGGAGGCCAAACATCGAGTCAGAGCTCAGAAGAAATACGAAGTAAATCGAGTCCTAAAGCTTCAGGAGCAGCTGGAGCAGGAGATGACTGAGCTGAAGAGGAAAGACGGCCAGCTGGAGCAGCTCTCACACACAGAGGATCACAACCAGTTTCTCCACAACTACCCCTCAGTGTCAGCACTCAGTGGGTCTCCACACTCATCCAGCATCAAGACTCGTCCTCTCAGCTACTTTGAGGACGTGACGGCAGCTGTGGACCAGCTCAGAGTCAAGATACAGGACGTCCTGAGGGACGAGTGGGCCACCATCCCTGTCCTCATCTCTGACGTGGWCGCTCTGCTACCAGGAAGTGAACCTGACACCAGAGCCGACTTCCTAACCTTCTCACGGGAACTCACCTTTGACCCGAACATGGCGAACGAGGAGCTGGAGCTTTCCGAGGAGAACCGAAGTGCGACGCTAACCAAGCAGCAGCAGTCTTTCAGCAACCACCCGTACCAGTTCTCCCACTACCACCAGGTCCTGAGTCAGCAGGGTCTGACCGGACGGTCCTACTGGGAAGTGGAGTGGACCGGCAGCGGGGTCTGTGTCGCAGCAGCGTACCGGAGCATCAGAAGACGAGGGAAAGCGGTTGAATGCGCCTTCGGGTTCAGCAACGACTCCTGGGCTTTAAGTTCCACCATGAGGGGCTACAAGTTCGACCACAAGGACAAGGAGGTGATTATCTCAAGTCCTCGGACCTCCACAGTGGGAGTGTACCTGGACCACAGGGCAGGGGTTCTGTCCTTCTACAGCGTCTCTGACACCATGACCCTCCTCCACAGAGTCCRGACCACCTTCACTCAGCCGCTCCACGCCGGGGTCCGCTTCCACAACACCAAAGGAAACGCTGCCGAGTTGGTCAAACTAAAAATTAAATGAAATTTGAAACTTAGAGTTACCCTGAGCTGTTTGATACAAAACAAAGGAAATCTGTTTTTTATTCCACAGTTTAATGAATAATTTGTTTTAATTTTGCTTAACGCCAAATGTTTCAGGAATGGGTTCGATTGGTTCCTGATTGAATCTGATAATTTAAAAAAACTGAGCAGAAACAGTACTGTTTGGTTTTAAAGTAGTCTTGTTTCAAAAATGTTAGAATTTACAAGCATCAAGACTGTTTTTTGAATATTTCTGGGAATAAAAGGGGCAGACATAAGATTTATTATACTGCAACTTTTCATTTTTTGATTTTTGATTTTTGTACTTTTTTTCTGAATTGGGTAAAAATAAATTTGAAATTGATTTTTCATGACTGTAACTAAAGCTGAMGCTTGTATTAAAGTTTGAAGGTTTTCCAAACAGCGGTGCGCTTTATTTACCCATCTGAGAACATTAAAGTGTCTAAATCTGATTTTAAGTAGGTTTTTAAATTAAATTAACAAATTATCATAAATATAAAATAGGTTTAATTGGGTTCTAAGCTTCAAGTTGAGTCCAGAAACTCAGAGAGCTACAACTTCATTAGTGAGCAGATCTTAACACAACCTGAGCTCAAACTTGCAGCCTAAAGGATTCATGAGACCACCAAGCTGTCTAAATGTATGTAAACATACAAATATGCTTAATCTTGACTCAGATGTTTCAAACTAAAGGTCTCATTTTAATATTTAAAATATCTATTTTTTAGGGAACGATCAAAACTGAAGTATTTCATTTTGTTATGTCTCCACTTATATTTAATCTGTTAGATTAATTCATTAAACTGATTAGATTAAATGTTTTTACAAACTTGGGTCAAAAATGAGGCTCTTTACCACTAGATGGCACCAAAGAAACAGAAATGAGTTCATGATGAGACTTGTGGGGCAGCTTTTTATTTAGTTACAAAACCAATTTAGTTTGGATTACAGAACCAGTTTAGAGCAAAAGTCAATTTCAGACTATTATTGGGGCTGTCTAATCCTGGTCCCTGACCATAATCTGGTCCAACACACCTGATTTAAGTCAATGGTTGATTAACAGGCTTAGAGGGGTTTAATCAATGAATCAACTGGACGGTCTATGTTTTTTGACCAGCACTGACCTCAAAGTCCAACATGGCTGACCTGAAAGTTGTTAGTGTCAGTTATACATTTAGTTTACAGGATTGTCAGTTTGAATCTCAGTAATCRATAGGGTGTTTCAGTCTTGTAGAAACAGGGTGGGCAATCAGAGGCCCAATCTGAAGGTAGCAGGGTCCAGCTGAGGGATGACCCACGTCAAAAATCCTTTCATTTTTGGATGAAGGCAGTGTACGTAGTAACATCCAACATGGCACAATCAGTTCTTTGAAAGGTCTCCTGTTATCTCCAGTTGGCCCAGCTGCTCCTGCTCGAGTCCCTGAAATGGGTGGACTTGTCAGAGACGGTGCCATTGTCTCGGTGGTCTTTGGGGAGTAGAGCTCGAGTAGATCTGATGTTTTCAGATGTCCTCAGCGGGGACGTCGACCTAGAGGAGGGGACAACTCTCAGTGACCCTGTTTGGGAAACCGAGGAGGAAGTCTTGTAGGAGGTTTTAGGGGAACCAGTGTTGGATAAAGAAGCGTTGGTTCGTCTGAAAGACGACGATGCGGTGTTTCGTGCAAACCCTGGCGGATTGGACAAAGAAGTGGTTTTGGTTTTGTGTAGAGGCGTAACAGGAGCGCTGATGCTKCTCCCTCTGTCACTTTGAGTGAGCRCTCGCAGCAGACACATCTTCTCCTCCGTTTGGGTTTTGGGTTTCGTTAAGGCTTTACGGATCGAAGGCCTCCTTTGCACATCTGTGCTCTGAGTTCGGGTAGCTGTGCCCGGAACCTTCTGGTCCCTCAGTTCTTTGGAGTCTGGCATCTTGGATGGTTGAGGGGCAGTTGAAGGGTGGGAGTGTCGGATGGGAGTGCTGGGCAGAGTGCTGAGCCCTGTTCTGAAGCAGCTCTGGTTGTGAGCAGAAGGGTTTTCTGGATGTTTGGCGCCTCGGTTGGTCTTGGTGATGGGTACAACTCGCCTCATGTTCTGGTTCTGGGAGCTGGTCGTGCTGCAGACAGATCTGATACGTGTCAGGGTTGTGTTTGATGGTTTCACTGAAGTATTTTGAGCTTTAGCATTGTTCAAGTTCTTGGTAGATTGTTTGGATGAAGTAGCTAGTTTTGCTTTTCCATCTGTGGAAGACGTCTTTTCTGTTGTATGCCTACAAGATGTCTTGTTTCTGCTCGGGACAGRTGCATTTCCACTTTTCTTTGGTGTTGTCACTTGATTGGATGTTACATTATCTTCCTCTGAAGCGTCTACAGTCAGACCAGGACCGGGACTGGCTGGTGCAGGCTCTGTGGGATGCGGTCCAGGTGAAGACACGAGGAGTGACGAGTCGTTACAACGGGACACTGGTTGACAGCTGATGGGTATGGACCCGGACTTTTCACTGTCCAGATGAAGTTCTGAAGACATATGATGGTGTGGAGGAGAGGACGTTTGATTTTCAGCCCCATTCCGATCCTTTTCAGTTTGTGTACTTTCACCTGCTGACTCACACACACCTGTCACACACCACACAATCACCTTGTCTTCCTCGCCGTCCTGTTGTGGTGAGGGAGACGTCGTCACGATTATTTCCACATCAGATGTCTCACCTTTCTTGGAGTTATCGTTCAGATTTAGTATTTGTGAGTCATCCACCACCTCTTGGTTCAAAGTTTTCATTATTGCTTCATCTTGCTGATGATAATGGATGTCTTCATCAAACGTTTGGAGCTCAGGAACCAGTGTACTTTTCTCTAAAACCCCAGAAACATTGTCTTTGTTATCATCAGGGAGAGTCTGATGGTGTGAAAGGTTCTCCAGTTGATTGTTTTCATTGTTGTTGTGGTCTGTCTGCTGATTAGAGTAAGAGGAAGGTTTAACTGTCTCTACTTGATCGTGGACGCCATCTTTGCTAATGACAGTGGAGTCCGAGGAGGTCTTGGAAGGTACAGAGGTGGTTGGTGGGTCTGTCGTTTTTGGAGATGATACTGAACCTTTAAGCTCAGATTTAGGCGAGGCTGATGAGAGATGTGTCTTTCCTCTTGGCCGAGGGACTCTGTGGTCCTCGGAGAGTTTGAAGAAGGTGCTCAGTTCACGGTCAGCGGCGAACAGAGGCGAGCTTGATGGAGGGTTCCTGGTTCGATGGGAGTTCAACAAGCGCCCACGAGTAACATGGTTGCCCTTTGGGGTCGTGCGGAGCTGGGACTTTGGGGTAATGAACTCTAGAAGTCCAGTGTCATCTTTCGACACGACGGTGGACATGTCTGTCTCACTGCTGCAGCGCAGCCCGACGGCTCCACGGACCTACCAGACACAGGAAGTCCATTAAAGGTCCAGAACTTAGAGTATCTTTGTTTTTCAGAGAGGGATTCTGAGTCCACATACCTGCTCTCCTCCAGACCAGGACCGTCTCTTCAGTTCTGTCTCCTGTGTTTGCTGACGAGCAGCCTCCTTCGCCTCCCTTTCCTTGTTTTCCTTTGAAACAAGAAAACGATTTTACMACCAAACTGTCACAGCTCTGCTGGAGACACGTCCTCACTCGTACAAACGTTGTAATTAAAGGGTCAAAGGTTTGTTGGGACACCTTGACGGCGCAGGTGAATCTGAGGCAGAAGGTGTGGAAGATGCAGAAGCAGTCGTCCAGCCTGRACGTCCCTCTGTCCTCGCAAAAGAAGTCGATCAGCTTGTCGCCTTCCTTCTTCAGCTGCTGCTGGCTGTCGCGTAGCGAGCACAAAGACGACGTGGCGCTCTGGAAGAGAGAGGGACATTCTGGATAAGTGGACAAACTGTCCACAACGTTCGTCCAGACAGGACAGACCTGCTTTACTCCAGAAACTCAATCTCTATTTAACACGTGGTATTAGGATGTTTAGACGTGTTTTTATGGAGAGGATTTGTAACGATGGTACCTGCAGGAAGACGTCCATCTGCTGCAGCAGCTCCGTGTCTTTCTGGATGCTCTCCTCCACTGAGCGCGTGCGAGTCGTCAACACCTGGAGCTCAGCATCCAGGGCTTCAAAAGGAATCCTGCAAAAAATATTTAATTTTTAAAGTGCATCAAGGAGAGAATAGACGTGACACAGCTGGGTTCAAGCTGCAGGGGCGTCTCACCTGGATGCAGCCTGGACGTCGCTCARTTTGAGAGGAAACTCCAGCAGCTTCTCGTCTTTTTTCTGAGCTTCCTGAAGGAGAAACGTGAAGGCTTTGAGCTTCAGAGCTGGTGCTAYGAATATCTTAACACGACTTCAACTCACTGACCAGAGCGACAAAGTGCAGCAGGTTCATGCCCGGTTTGTTGGACTTGGTGTCTGCGAGGGACAGGAGGGACGACAACTTGAAGCCCACAGCATTTCCTGCAGCGCCTCCCTGTTGACACAGAAGAGTTACCCCTAATTTACACTACATGTGTTCCGTCTCCGCTGCGCAGCGCAGGTCGCAGCCGTGCTTTTCAAATCCAGTTTACACTACCTCCGCCCCGCTCCGCTCTGACAGACGTGCAGGAAAGAGATAGCGCGATAAATTCACTGATGTGTGGAAGTCAGAGCAAAAAATAATTAATTCTGTGAAAGATGAACTCCAAACACAGCTGAAAACGATATAAAGGCTTTTGGTATCTATGTTGAAACTGTCTCGCTGTCGGCTTTCTGAAACTTCTGATTTCAAAATAAAATCCATGTGTATCGTGTGTGTGTGCACATATGCTTCATGCTACATGTTTCCATCTGCTTCCCAAACAGAACGATACATTCTGACAGCATTTGTATAGAAATATATCCGTATATTTATTAATAYACCCGCAATTTCGACATTGTTCTGACAAATTATTCTGCCGAATAGTGTCTTATTTTGAAAATACGGATGTTGTGCTCGTTTCTTTTCCTGTTGGTGCGACGTAACCTTTAAAAATTGACTCCGGCGCTGCTCCGTCGTCCGGCAAAAATAGGATCTGTTCTAATATTGACGGATTACCGTCCGCTCACCGCCGCCCTGCACCGCCAGTGTAAACACTGTCATTGATTATAATGGGTGTGTGTTAGCTGTGGAGGTCGGACCGCAGCGGAGTGGAGACGGAACACATGTAGTGTAAATTAGGGGTTAGACACTGATATTTAGGGTTTAAAATACTTTGTAATGTGTTTACTGTGATTTTCTTAACTTTCCTGTTTTCTCTGTATTTATTCTGCACCTTTTCTGTTCCACATCACTTCAACAACTAAGAAAAGATTTTATCTAACAGTAACAAATATTTTACACTTTTAGGATGTATTATACAACATAAATTATCAATTTTCCAAGAGTGTGTATTAACCAGGTGTAAAAATTACAACACAATTCAACAAATACACCCATAATGTGACATGACTAAAACCCTGCATGTCGTGTTTAGCTGTTATGCTAAAACATATATTTATGACAATGTAAATGTCATTTATGATTTGTCATTTGTAAATGTCAAATAAATGTCATTTTATTG
>NW_013952734.1:57140-62011 GCF_001266775.1 Austrofundulus limnaeus
GGGGGGTATATTGACTGGATCAAATTATTGCAGGGGTCATAACCCCCCTAACCCCCCCAGCAAATTACGTCCATGATTTTAGCTGTAGTTTATTTTTCTTGCTGCTGATCATTCATTGCAAACACAGTTTTCTGACATTGTTCACTTTGTTTTTATCATGTTTTGTTGGTGTTTCTGTACGATGACGGTTATTGTCCGTGTTTCAGTGTGTCTGTATTGTCATGTTAATGTGGCTGTCAGGTCTGTGGGACGGTTAACAAAGAACGAGTGACGCTGTGGATTTATTTTTGTGAAAGCAGTGAAGAAAATATCAGCTGGTCTGCTGAGAGGAGGGCTGCAGATTAGGAACATAAAGAGTTGGCACACAGATTGTTGGAAGGAAAATAATTTAATTTAGTTTTAATTTATCCTCCTAAACTGACTTAAAATTTTAAAAAATGTTGTTGTTTTTTTGCATTTTCTTAAAACAAGTAGACTTCATCAAAGTTTTCATCAAATCTGTGCAACAACCAGATTAATTTAGGACCCCACAGTTTAAAAACACACCAGATTAATGTTTCAGGCTGTTTTAAGCAACATTAAACAGGTTTAATCCTCTCCTCTGTTTACYGCCCATGAATCCCCGTCCTTTTCTGATTATCCCGACTCACAGCGTTCAGGATGTTTCCGGCCTGCAGCACCAGGTGGAGAACAGCGTGGAGCTCCGTGCAGCACATTAACTCTGGATGAGGGGGAGAAAAGGAGGAGGAGTGAGGAGGAGCACGGGGCTGACGGAGTTAGTTAGCAGCTCAGGAGCAGATTCACACGATGCTAAAAATACTGCAGGCGTGAAGGAGGAGCCATGATGTTCTCACTCTGCACCTCTGGAAACAAGCTGGAAGTTCAGACAGCTTCCTAACAAACCATCCTGTGGTTTATTTTATTACAATCCAGGTTACAAACAGAGCTAATCTGATTAAGATTAAACAGTTTTACCTTTGACGGCTGAGCGGAGGATGTTAAAGTCTCGCCTCACGGCCTCACAGGATCCTGGGAACTCCTCCTTCAGCAGCATGGACTGGATACGAACCAAGTAACTGCAGAGGAGCAGATGTTAATCCAGGAGCAGAAACAGGTTAACCTGAACTAGAGGTTTTTGACTCACCTGGGCACCTGGATCAACAGGTGCATGAAGGAATCAGCCAATGAGAGCTCGGCGGCGTTGCCTCGGTACGCCTTCAGCTTCTYCTCCTGCAGGAGAAACAAACGTTACAAAAACACAGAAACAGAAAGTTTGTTTTTCCTGAAAGTTCATGTTTTCACCTCGTCTTTCCCTGGAAGCAGCTTCAGCAGCTCCCTCAGAGGCTCCGCCCCCAATGACTCACTGTTGCCATGGTGAATGTCATCCACTAACGTCTGATTGGACCTGCGGGGGGTGGGGGGGGGGATTTAATTAACAGCATGAAACATGTGTGAAAGTGTAAAAACTGACACCTCAGGTTTAAACAAGTTTTTATAAATAAAACATGTTCAAAGAAATTTCACCATCTTTTCAACTGATGATGAGGATTACACTGAGCTACACCACATCAGATTATACTCATCATCCATCCATAATCCATACAACCAACCATCCATCCATCCAACCAACCATCATACAACCAACCATCCATCCAACCATTCATCCAACCATCCATCCATCATCCATCCATCCAACCATTCATCAATCCATTCATCCATCATCCAACCAACCANCATCCAACCATCCATCCATCATCCATCCATCCAACCATTCATCAATCCATTCATCCATCATCCAACCAACCAACCATCCATCCATCCATCCATTCATCAATCCATTCATCCAACCAACCATCATCCATCCAACTATCATCCATCCAACCAACCATCCATCCATACAACCAACCATCATACAACCAACCATCCATCCAACCATTCATCCAACCATCCATCCATCGTCCATCCATCCAACCATTCATCAATCCATTCATCCATCATCCAACCAACCAACCATCCATCTATCCAACCATTCATCAATCCATTCATCCAACCAACCATCATCCATCCAACTATCATCCATCCAACCAACCATCCATCCATACAACCATTCATCCAACCAACCAACCATCCATCCATACAACCATTCATCCAACCAACTATCATCCATCCAACCATCCATCCATCATCCAACCAACCAACCATCAACCATCCATCCAACCAACCAACAAACCATCCAACCAACCATCATCCATCCAACCATCCATCATTCAACCATCCATCATCCATCTATTCAACCATTCATCCAGCCAACTATCATCCAACCAACCATCCATCCAACCATCAACCATCCAACCATTCATCCAACCATCCATCCAACCAACCAACCATCCATCATCTATCCATCATCCATCCATCATCCATCCATCCATCCATCCATCAACCAACCAACCATTCATCCATCATCCATCCATCCAACCAACCATTATCCATCCAACCATTCATCCAACCAACCATCAATCATCCATCCAACCAACCATCCAACCATCATCCATCCATCCATCCATCCCTCCAACCAACTATCATCCAACCAACCATCCATCAAACCATCCATCCATCCATCCATCCATCCATCCATCCATCATCTCTTCCAGTCAGTCCTGGAGGCGGGGCTTGTCAGTGAGCACTTAGTGATCAAGCCATGGTCCTTAGCTCTCTGACTGTAGTGTGGAACTTTGGATGTTTAAAACTCATGGATGTTTATTAAAAAAAAAGAGAAAACTGATAAATATCGGACTTATCAGGACAAACATGTGATCACATTTTAAAGTGCTCCAAACATCTAGGAGCAGTTTACCTCTTGAACTGTTTGAGGAAAATCTCAACATGCAGTGCTCGCTTCGAGTCCAGGATGGAGACCTGAGACCGAGAAGAGGCTCGGCTCTTCTCTCCTCTGGTAGGCGGGGCCGTGTATTTTGATTGACAGTCCTTCTGACCGAAAAGCTCCTCGATCTCCTGGGCATCAAACTGGTGCTGCTGAACTCCTGGACCCTGAGTCCAAAGGTTCAAATGACCTTTCACCTGGAACAGAAACGTTGCTGAGTCAGCATTCAATCTTTKAACAACTTCTAGACTTTGTACTATTCTAGCAACTTAGGAAATGAATCCAAATACTTCTGGTTTTGTGGCTTTATTACTTTTAAATTTAATTATCTTTATTTATAAACATTTCCCTCTCATAGAAATACACTGAAATCTCTTCAGTTCCTTAAAAATAGTGTTCAGTTTGAAATCTGCTTCAGCTACGGGATTTGATTTTGTCTTTTAATGCAACTTTAGCTTTCAGTTACTCTTCTGCTACGTGTAGCTATTAGCGCCATTTATGCCACTTTTAGCTAACTTTTTGATACTTTTAGCTTTTATCCACTCTATTGCTACTTTTAGTATGAATTTTTGTTATTTTGGCTTTTAGGTAGCATTTAGCTAGCTTTAGCTTTTAGCTACTAATAGTAGCAAACACTGACCTTTCCTTAGATACCTTTACCTATGCCTTCCCTACATTTTTTAGCAATTTGTTACTTTTACCTAATGCTCCACTATTTTAAGCTAGCTTTTAGCTAATTTCAGTCTTTAGCTAGAGGTTTGCCACTGGTTTTTAGATGTTTTGCTTCCTGTTGCTGCAAATTTGACTGAGTTGTAGCTGTTTTTGTGTCTACTAATCTTGTGTTGCCATTTATTGATTGATTGATTGATTGATTGTTGTCTAACCAGGCAAGTCCCATTGAGATCTCAGATCTCTTTTTCAAGGGAGGTCTGGGCCTGAAGGCAACCTATTGTACATGTTTTTAGGGCCATGGTGGCCATCTTGAATCAGGTTAAATCCAGAGATTCCTTTAATTTAAAAACATCTGTGTTTTGAGGTAAGTCAAAGCTGCTTCTCTACCTGGTCCTCTGGTATGGTTTTCCAGAAGAAACTCCTGACCCTCTTCCTCCTCAGGTCTGGTGCTTCATCCCTCAGACCAGGATGGAGGGGTAACGGAGGGGGAGGGGGAGGGGGGGTAACGGAGGGGGAGGGGGAGGGGAATGGTTTGGCGGTCTCAGTCCATTTTCACAGATGTGGGGAAGCCCTGAAGGAGAAGGAGGCGACGTCGSAGCGGCGACAGCGTTGTCGTCGGCCGGAGAGACGCTGCTCATGACGTGCATCGCCACAGCTGATTGGACGGGAGCGAAATGAAAGGTCACCAGGACGACGATGATGATGATGATGAGTCATTACATTTGAGACACTGAAGGTCGTCGACGGGTCGACGATTAAAAAGAAGCTGGTAAAAAAAAGGAGAAATTTAAAGAGAGGTTTAAACTACGTTGTTGGCTCCAGTRAACCGGTGAAGACTGGTGGCCTCAGACTCAGACCGGGTCTGGACCACATTCCTGCTCTGATTAGTTATTTAATCACACACAGGTGGAGTCCACCTCAGGCTGTTACATAACTAAACCTCAAACCTTTCGCCTGACTTCTTCCATCAAATTTACAATCAAGTCGTGCWAACAACCGGACGTGCCCGGAGCGTCCCGACCCAGTCAGCGCTGACGCCTGTCGGTTCTGATGTTTTACGTTGAAACACTGAGTTATTATCATCAACAAGGAGGTGAGCACTGACTGTACACTATTAGAGAAAAYGCTGAGTCAGCATTAACTCAGCTGATTTTAGCTTTTAGCTTCTTTTAGCTTCTGTTTCAGTGTCTCGTTTCTTCATGTTTACATTTGAAGATTTGATCCTGTTTACTTTTGTTTGTTGTGATGTTTACATCTCTACAGAGCCAGAGGATTGTGTGTGTGTGTGTGTGTGTGTGTGTGTGTGTGTGTGTGTGTG
>NW_013952734.1:69044-69980 GCF_001266775.1 Austrofundulus limnaeus
TGAGGTTAGTTTAGGGTCAGGTACCTGTGAGGTTAGTTTAGGGTCAGGTAGGTACCTGTGAGGTTAGTTTAGGGTCAGGTACCTGTGAGGTTAGTTTAGGGTCAGGTAGGTACCTGTGAGGTTAGTTTAGGGTCAGGTACCTGTGAGGTTAGTTTAGGGTCAGGTAGGTACCTGTGAGGTTAGTTTTAGGGTCAGGTAGGTACCTGTGAGGTTAGTTTTAGCACAGTAAATGGTCATGGTTAGCATATAAAGTCTAAATCAAATAAATGTAAGTCAATGGAAGGTCCCCACAGTGTTCAAGTGTGTGTTTCATCCATCTTCATGGACTCACACATACAAAATGTTTCCTCATCCGTTCACCACAGCTGGTTTGTAAACAAACTACAAMTACATAAAAAACTACAGACACAAAATGTTCATTAACTGACAAAATAACACAAAACACTRTGAAGAGACACAAAGTAATGAAGATGAAATAATTTTCTCCGAGCTAACACACTGTGACAAACACAGAGTGAAACTCCACAGAGACTCATGACTGAAGGGCTAACAGAAGACTCAGACCTGAACCACATCCTGGCCCTGATCAGGTCCGTTCACCTGCAGGTGAAGTTCTCCAGATGGTTCTGAAGAACGAGTCGGAGCTTAAAATAAACCTCGTGTGGAGATGCTGGGGTTACCGTGGCAACAGGAAGCAGGCAACCTCCCAAAACAGCGTCCGGTTATTAACCTAAAACATCGCCGGAGATCAGCACGCTGACGGTACCACCGGGCCGGGCTGCAGGTTCTGCTGGGAGGCCCGGAGGCAGAACAGAACCCACAAAGAGCTGATCCAATCCATTTGTTAAACAGAGGATGAATTTAAAAAATACAAATTCAACGTTTTAGGATCTTTTTAGAGCCCTGAGGTGCTTTAAAGTTTATTATTATTATTAT
>NW_013952734.1:71476-73134 GCF_001266775.1 Austrofundulus limnaeus
AGTCTCAAATTATCATCGTTTAAAAAAAACAGTCAAATGAAATTTAATAATAATAATGATAAATAATGTTGAAACGTACCGTAGTGAATGTTTATAGTGATCTTGGTGAAAAAAGACGATTTAAACTTGTTAAAATGAGGTAAAACTCTGTAAAAACTATCTCCTCTCAGATCCTAGGCGCGTGCCGAGAAGCTGACAGACGTACTGACGCAGAGCCACGGCCAGTGCCACAATAAACACACCGGCCGTGGCTCTGCGCATGCGCAGTGACTCCAGCTTCATGGCCACGCCCACCTGTCAGCATGACTGCATGGTGCTGATAAGCTAATCAGACGATCCTGTTACTAAAAGAAYAAAAACAAACCGACTTAATCCAAACTCTGCGACCCAAACTGGTTCAGATTAAACCCTCACAGCCTCATCTSTGACCAGAACCCCAAAAACTAAATAACTTCTCATTTAAACTGGTTTTAACTGGTTCTTAGACTAATGAGAAAGTTATTTTAAATATGAGGGAAACAGTCAAAACATCAAGCATAAGATGCATTTCTTTTCATGATTTAATTATTTTTAAATCCAAGAGTGAAATTAACTAAAGGTACTTATTGAAAAGCGTGAAATAAAAAGTTATTTTGAACTTTATCAGATGCAGTTTAAATGTGTTCGAGTAGTTTTCAGATACATTGATATGTAATTCTGAAATATGGGTCTGCGATCGGTGCAAACACAACACATATCTGCATCTCAACGTAAATAAATTGATCGGTGATGCATTTTTTCATCTCAAACAGAACAAAAAGCATAAACTTAGCATAAAAATGAGCATTTAGCAAGTTTTGAAAACACTAAACTTTATTTTTTTTATTAAAAAACACGTTTTTATTAAAGAGAACCTGTGCTCTGCAGCGTAGACGAGTCTGTCTGCAGGACAGTAGAATCAGATTTGTGTTGCTGTTTTCCAGGTGAATAATTGCGTCATTATAAAAAATAATCAGAGCAAACAGACCAATCTTATTATAAACCGTCTGCTCTCAGCTGCTTTCATGTTTAAACCTTGACAAACCGTCAGATCAGATAAAAGAAACAAACATTTGAGGGTTTTACAGTTTCATTATCGTGGACTCTGGAATCCCCCTGGATTCCCAGGTTTATGACAAAAAGGTTCAAAAAGTGAAAATACATTTCTCTGTTCAGAGGAGTTATTCTGTCTGAGTTTGTTTAGTCATCAGGTTTGACCTTTAGAGCTGCAGGCAACTAAAATAACTTATTAACACGTCCGTCAACTTGTAGAGAAATACAGTTTAAATCACGTTGGTTTATATTGATACGATTACTTGTAGCATTAATGTATTAATGTGCACACATTTGAAACTTCTAAAAAAGAAAGTATCTTGTGAACATTTTGAGTAAATTAATCTACAACTGTTATCCTCACAACATTTTTACAGCTTTAAAGTGGAAGTAGAAAACCTAACTGTAGAAAACCCCAAATTTTTTATTCCCACGAATGAAAGTGAAGCTTGAAGACGGCAAAGGCTGGTTCACCCCAAAGATCCGGTGCCCCGGCACAAACAGAGCAATGTTGTATATGCTGTTAAGTGCCAGGAGGACTGCGACCAGTTATACATCGGGGAAACAAAGCAGCCACTGTTCAAAAG
>NW_013952734.1:73750-76703 GCF_001266775.1 Austrofundulus limnaeus
GAATAACGTAATGTGATTTCAGCTTCTAATTAAAAACACATATAAGCACTTTGTATTGGCATCATTAAACACATGGATGTTTCTCCTCTCTGCACGCTTTCAAAATAAAAAAAACATTTATTTTGTTTACGCTCAGTAAAATGTCCCTTTAAAGACACATTCAGTTTGTTTAAGGTTTTATAAATTAAAGGGTTTTGGGACTTTATTGCACACAAACACAAACAGTCTTTGGATAATTCAGATTAATTAAAGATAAACAGAAATACATTTATGCATGTTAACAAAACAGGAAGAGATTCATCGTTTGAATGGCAATAAAAAGACAAATAATGTCAAATAAAGTCATTAAACATGACTGTTTGGTCCCAATTCAATAAAACTCAAACACAATAATAATATTTAAAGTCTAAACACAAACCAAAAGAAAGGTTTTTTTATTTAAATGCTTGTTTCTTTTGGCACAAAATTAAGAACAAAAATTTACTTTGTCTTAAAAAATTTATTCAATATCACTACAAATGAAGAAGCTAAAGTTTGTAAAAGTGCAGCAGGATCAACTGGAGCGTGACGATGAGAATATTAATGTTTGCACTTTGAGTTTTATTCATTTTTAAACTAAAAAAGGCTCAAATAAAACTCGTGTTTCCACCATGGTGTTTATTTTCTCAAGTTTCCTCAAACGACAAAAAACAGCTCATTTTTTACAGATTACTTCTAACAAGAACTAAATCCTGTATGAGAAAATGTATTTATTTGTTCAGGTGGAGTCACACTGAGCTGTCTGAACAATCYAACATGAAATTAAATGTCTTTTTTTTCCCTTAGTTTGGTCACAAAGTCTCTTAATTCTGGTTCGGTTTGATCAGAATTTATTTTTTATTTCAGTCACAGTTTCAGGACACAAATACAAGCCTTCACATCAAATCAGGGATTAAGTCAGGTTTGGTCAGAATAAACTCAGCTCATTGTTAAAGCTACACTCTGATAATCCTGAGGTTTAACTCTGTCTCTAAACCCTGGGAAATGTTTCTGAATCCTGACTTTATTGTGTTTTAATGAGGATTTTCTGACGTCATTTGAAAGAGGAAACATCAAACTGTATTTGGATGTCAGGATTTACAGGCTGGAGTGTAAAAAAAGCTTCATTAGAAAGCAGATGATTTAGGGCTTTTCTGCTCAAAATCATGGTAAAATGTTTCAAAAATATTTTGTAGGATTTTATTTCTATAAATATTTCTATTAAAGAGATATTTATATTTAATCCTCGGGTCRTGACGGGTCACAAGGAGTTAAAGGCTAAAACTTTATGAGGAAATACTCTCAAAAATACGAAACAAAAACAGGTTTGAATAAATTGCAAGACTTGCAAGAGAAACAAAAACTTAGCAGCTAATTTAAACATATTTAATAAACTCAAACTCTTAACTGAAGCTGCTTTAATATAAAACAAGAACCGTCCCTGATGTTAACAAAAAAGATGATGTCATCAACGTAAAGCTTTAATTTATCTTTGGTCCCAACAGGAGGGTTTGAAAACTAACCTGGTTAGGTTCAATATAAACCTGTAACGTTTAAATACAAAAGAAAAACCCTGATTCACAAGGTTAATTAACACAAGATAATGTTTTTTGGCACTTAAACCAGACAAATGAAGAGTTTTAATAAAAAGATYAAACGTTTTATTATCATCACTTTATCCATGACTGATTCCCTTCAGGAGTCGAGTCCATTCTGATCAACAAAAACAGCTCAAATTCAGTCGTTTTCCCAGATATTAGACTGAACCTTAGTGTGGTCRTAGCTGAGAGTCATCCTCAACACGAACTCTGAGCTCTAACACATCACCTGCTCCAGATTAAACAAAAACAGATAGTTTTTAACACAAGAGATGAWCTCAGTTTGATACAAAAAGCAGGTGATGTTCTGATGCTTCAGTTTTGAGCTGTTCTGGAGAAAACTCTTCAAAACCTTCAAACATTTTTAGAGTTTGGTGCTGAAATAAGGAGAAATGTTTAGTTTGTAAATAAAAGGAAAAATAATAATAAAAATAGATGGATTTCCTCCACAACACTCGTTT
Organism: Austrofundulus limnaeus; assembly: GCF_001266775.1. Taxonomy (NCBI): domain Eukaryota; kingdom Metazoa; phylum Chordata; class Actinopteri; order Cyprinodontiformes; family Rivulidae; genus Austrofundulus; species Austrofundulus limnaeus. Next base: position 75,828 of record NW_013952734.1, read on the forward strand.
TGTTCCAACGATAATAACCGTACGGTAAAACAATTAATGACATTTTAGAGTCATTTTTTCCAACCAAATCAAAAATAAATTACTTTTTATTTCAGCTTGTCTGCACTGYTCCTATGTCTTTATAACTCCTGTGTTTGTGCTGTCGTTTCACCACGAACAGCTGTCCCTGCACACCTGTCAGCTGTCCTCCAGCCAGGACGGCTGGTCCACGGTGCAGCGCTGCAGCTTGTCGGCCGCCTGCTGCATGTTGTGCTGCAGGAAGCTGTGACAGGACAGGCAGTGGGAGGCCACGGCGCTGTGCAGGAGCAGCAGGTGGTTGTGGAGGACTTTGACCTGCRGGGAGACGGCGTCGGGTTCAGGGACCGGCTGAGCTGAGAGCTACARAGACGTCCTGCAGAGACTCACCCTGTTCTCCTCCACCAGCTTGATTTTGACGGACAGGTCGTCTCGGACCTTCTGGTACCGCTCCCTCTGGCCCTGGAAGACTTTCTGGGCCTGTTCCAGTTTGGGCACAGTGGTGGTGTCCCGGGGCCCCATGTTCAGCTCCTCCAGGTCCACCCGGTACGCGTCGTACTCGATCCTGGAGGTCAGGGGGCGGGGCCAAGGATTAGACACGCCCCCTCTGATCAGGTTTCTGTAATTTGTTTAACTTTACTTCTCAAACAGAAAAGTTACTTTTATCGACATCATTTCTCTACGACAGATTAGTTATCTCCTGATCCAACATGGCCGCCACAGCTAACTTGGGAAACACATTTTATCAGTGTGCATTACCAATGCAAYGCACACTATTGTGATTCRTTTCCCATCCAAGTCATCTCAACTTTGCCATGCTTCTCCTCCTGCATACTTTGTCCTAGAGCTGCCATTGTAATT
>NW_013952734.1:78677-89455 GCF_001266775.1 Austrofundulus limnaeus
CATCAATAATAACACCCAAAAACTTTACCTCACTGACTCTATTTATCTCTACACCATCAACTCAGAATGGAATGTTAACAGCTCTTTGTCTCTTTGTAAATATCATATAACTAGTTTTATCCATGTTTAATGATAATTTGTTTAGTTTAAACCAGTTTTGTATTTTCACAAATTCTGTTTGGATTTTCTCTAACATTCATTCTGTCTTTACCCAAACAAAAAAATGTGGTATCATCTGCAAATAAAACACATTTAAATAATCCTGACACATTAACCAAGTCATTCACATACAGGATGAAAAACTTTGGTCCAAGTATAGAACCCTGAGGAACTCCACATGTGATTTCACACAGTTCAGATCTTACATCATGTACTTGTACAAACTGTTTCCTATTTTCCAAATAACTAGATAACCATTGTAATGCTGGTCCTCAAATCCCAGTTTCAAGTAGAATGCTGTGGTCAGTCGTGTCGAATGCTTTCTTTAAATCTACATAAATACTGGAGCAATATTGTTTTTGATCAATGACATTAGTTATTTGTTCTATCAGCTCAGTAACTCAGTTGTTTTTAGAGATRTTGAGCTCCAGTCCTGAGTCTGACCCAGAGTCCACAGAACCCAGCTGTTTGTGTTGGACCCACCTGGCTGCTTCATATTGTTTGGCGCTGACCATGGTGTCCTCGATGGTTTTGTTCACCAGGGTGTTCATGTCGGAGGTGAAGGAGTTGATKGCCGTCGTCAGCGTGTCTCCGCTCTTCGACAGAAACTTCTGAGCCTCGGCGTTCAGGCTGAACTCCACCTGTTCGCGACACAAACGCTCGTCAGTTCTTCTTCGAGAAGTCCGTTTAAATCACGACGGACCAGGACTCACGTGGAGCTTCTGGGATTTGACACTCAGCTCGGTGAAGACGTCACCCAGAGACTTCTGGGTGACGGCGAACTGAGCCAGCTGATTGGACAGCGTCTGAGCCAGCTTGGTCATGTGATCGTAGCGCTGACGGTCGTCCCGGAGCAGCTCCAGACGAGGCTCCAGGTCCAGGTCCACCGTCCTGGAGCCGCGGCCGAGCCTCTCCGCCAGCGCCTGCCGGGTGCACTGAGGAGAAACCAGACAGGTGTTCACGAGTCAGACAGGTGTTCACAGGTCAGACAGATGTTCACGAGTCAGACAGGTGTTCACAGGTCAGACAGATGTTCACGAGTCAGACAGGTGTTCACAGGTCAGACAGATGTTCACGAGTCAGACAGATGTTCACGAGTCAGACAGATGTTCACGAGTCAGACAGATGTTCACAGGTCAGACAGGTGTTCACAGGTCAGACAGATGTTCACGAGTCAGACAGATGTTCACAGGTCAGACAGATGTTCACGAGTCAGACAGGTGTTCACAGGTCAGACAGATGTTCACAGGTCAGACAGATGTTCACAGGTCAGACAGATGTTCACAGGTCAGACAGATGTTCACAGGTCAGACAGATGTTCACGAGTCAGACAGGTGTTCACAGGTCAGACAGATGTTCACGAGTCAGACAGGTGTTCTCAGGTCAGACAGATGTTCACAGGTCAGACAGATGTTCACAGGTCAGACAGATGTTCACAGGTCAGACGGATGTTCACGAGTCAGACAGGTGTTCACAGGTCAGACAGGTGTTCACAGGTCAGACAGGTGTTCACAGGTCAGACAGGTGTTCACAGGTCAGACAGATGTTCACGAGTCAGACAGGTGTTCACAGGTCAGACAGATGTTTAACTGATGGTCTCTGATCATCAGGCAGCTCAGTCAGGCTCCGCCCACCTTGTATTTGCTCACACTCCACTTGCGGACCCTCTCCAGCTTCTCGCTGGCCGGGTTTTTGTTGCCGCCTTCGACGACGACAGTTCCACCTTTTGGTGTCTGCAGCGTCACTGCGGGATCTGCAGGTCAAAGATCAACATTTTCTTAATTTAAACTTAAATAAAAAGTGTCAATTATTATTTTAATTAACACTGGAAACCTGCAGACATCAACTAAAACCCCTGATCTGGTTCYCACAGAACAACTGAGTAATTAAAGGGACAGTTCAGCCATTTCAAGTGTKTTTCTGTGTAAAAGTTACAAACCATAAATATCTTACCTGCTGCAGATAGTTTTAGCAACCTGAGTTTCTGAATCACAAAACAATAAACAGAARTAAACTGTAAACTTTAACAGACGAGGTAAAAGTTCTGTTTGAACATCACCTTGGTTCTGGTTTGTTTCCATGGCGACCGGCGACCCGGCCTCAGTGGTGTGGTTGCAGTCGCTGTCTGTTTCCTGTAAAGAGAAGTGTTGTGAGTAAATAAATCATCTCCATGGTCCCGTGGTTCTGTCGCTGCTTCAGGTCCCGGAAGGATGAAAAAAAGAACAGAAACTGAGGGTGAAATGACCGACGCAGCCCGGKTAGACCTGCTGAACGGAAGAAAACCAGGTCCAGATGTTGAATCCTGAGTCCCTCAGATTTCTGTTTTTTTTTCTTAAGGTTTTCTTTTAAAATGAGCAACAAATGATCAAACTTGTTACAAAGAACCAATATTTTCCTGTTTTTGTGTTTGAATAAACAAATATAAAAAAAACAACCAAGTTCAACAAACAGGAAGTGGGATTTTAGCTCCGCTAAAGAGCTGTGAGATGAAAACTCATATTTCCAGCTGCTCCTGAACGCACCATGAGCCAAACAGTACACAGGTGAGGGATCGCACTGACAGGTGGAAACCGAGCAGCCAATCAGAACCCAGACTACAGAGCTGAGGGGTCGCTATGGTAAACAAAGCTCAGTGTTGTTTTTAGTGGTGTGATCAGAGGTCACTGCAAACAGGAAGTAAATGATACGTTTGTGTTTGACCTTTCCAACTCYGTCTCTGTGGTGATCCTAAAGGACTGATTCTGTTTTTGTGACTCAGTTAAAAAGATTTCATAAACCCTGGACTGATGTTAGTGAAACTGTTCAGAGGTAAACATCAGACAAATGCCTAGAACCAAGATGGCCGCCGCAGCTGATCGTATGTCTGCATCGCGTCGTCTCACCGTGGGAGGACTTTCCTCCTCCGTCCTGTTGGGCGAAGACACGTCTCCTTTCTGCTGAGACTCCTCCATTGTTTATTCACCGTCTGAAAAGAAGAAAAGAAAACCTTAAATTAATGATTAGTTTAAAATANTGCCTACAACCACCACAACTCCACCCACCACCACCTTAAGTCTGCCCTCCACCACAACTCTGCCTACAACCACCACAACTCCACCCACCACCACCACAACTATACCCACCACCACCACAACACCACTCACCACCAACACTCCACCCACCACCACAACAACTCTGCCTACAACCACCACAACTCTGCCTACAACCACCACAACAGTTATTCAACAGAAGTTTGGTGATTCCAGACAATTCAACCTCAGCTCCTGTCCCATCATGTATTTTGGACAGACATATAACCAAATCTATGTGAGTTCATGAATCTTTTTGTTTGTTACTTCTGCCAAGCAGGTTATGTTTTTGGTCACGCATGTCTGTCTATCTGTCTGTTGACAAAATTAATCAACAACTAATGGATGGATTTTCATGAAATTTTTACCACAGGTTGRTATYGGCCAAAGGAAAGCATCATTAAATTTTGGTGATGATCCGAATCCAGGAATGTTTTTGAAGAATTCGTCACTATTGCAGGATAGGGGAAAATGGCCTTGGCTGCGGTTTGCACTCTCAGAGTGCTTCTAGTTTCACTCTGTAATTGTTTTTACTGAAACAGTGTGAAAGCTGAAGGTGAAGCAGCATGACCGCCCCCTGTAGGCTGGCTGCAGTACATGTTTAGATCTCTGTAAATTCAAGTAAAAACACACTCAGATCGTGAGTGTTGTTTGTGTTTAATCTTTAAAAACTAATTTAAATGGTGAAGAGCACTGAAACCTTTAAACCTACACATGTACAGTTCAGCCAGTGCGTTTCTTCAGTTTGCTCAAATACTTTTTGTTATTAAATTTTTTTAACATAGACATTTATGACGGTGAAACAAATATATCTTAAAAAGATGAACATGATGAAAGATTGTTCACTCTTACAGGTTACAATTTATCTGGTGAACTTCGGGACACAAGCAGCTGTGGTTTTATATTCCAGTGTTGGAGGAACAAAAGTAAGTTTGTGCTGTTGGATCATTTATGAGTAATTATATTTGGTATATAATAAAGTTAGTCATATTAAATAATTTTTTCAATAATAAAAGATAGGAAAAAACTGAACAGGTTGAAAAATATGACTCAAACAACTTTAAAGATACCTTTGCAGCAACAGTAGAGACTAAATTCATCTTGTCTGCCTCCTATAGACTCCAAGTCCACAACAAAATGTATTTAACAGATAAAAAGAGAATTTCGCAGGATGTGTCCCTTTAAATCTAATTACATGTGATGTCAGTGGTCTCTGGTTGTAACACCATTTGTTGTTTTGTAGCTGACCGATATTTTTGCAAATGGAATCCTACGCCACACACTGAATGTTACAAACATTCAGACTACAGGACAACTTTATGACTTTGTCGACGTCAGCAGCTACACACATGAAGGTTGGCATTTCTATGAATGAAAACATAAACTTTTAGATTTTTTAAAACTAATATTTCAGTGGTTCTGTTTGTTTTGTTTACAGAAGATAAATACTGAGAAATCTGTGACTTTGYAAACTAACTCAGACCTTCAGTCATTTCTCAGATCTTATGTTTGGAACACATTTTTCCCCCTCATCTTCCCTTGTGTGGTTTTTAGTTTTTCTTTTAAGGGTTGCGCCTCCTGATGATGATCCTTGTTCTGTGCAGGGTCTGTGGCAGCATGACCCAGAGCACCTGTTCTCCCATGTTTGTTATGTTCTGTCTTCTTGTGAATGGGTGTTCTGAACTGTAATTTCTTTGTGCTCTGTACAATGACAATAAAGGTTTATCTTATCTTATCTTATCTTATCTTATCTTATCTTATCTTATCTTATCTTATCTTATCTTATCTTATCTTATCCAGTTTGGTCTTAATATGTCAGGAGATTTTAGATTTTCAAGAAAATTTAAACTGGTCAAAGTGATTAAAGCATTTCCATTGCTGTTTTTCCTTTATGGTATAGCTAATCAACACTGATCCACAATAAAAACACAGTAAACTGTAAATTTAAATTGACCTAATCACATTTTTTCATTAATTAAATNATGTTCTGATCATTTTAGCTTTTAAAACTTTTCTAAAATCTTTAGTCTGTTGTTTTGTGAAACGAAGCCATTAGCATCTGTTTAGCTTGATTTAGCTTTGTTTTGCAACAAATAGCTTGTAGTTACTATTTTTGCTGGTTTTTAGCTTTAAGCTACTGTTTATTTTTACTTCTTTAAATTAAATTGTTTATAGATTTTGTTTTGCTCATTTTAGCTACTGTTTTGTTGGTTTTCCTGTTTAACTCCTTTTATGCTGGTTTAGCTTTTAGCTACAGTTAAGTTCATTTTATCTTTTAGCTACCATTCAGCTGATTTTAGCTTTGTAGCTACTGCTTTGCTGGTTGTGATTTTTAGAAATTGATTTTCTATAGTTAGCTTGATGACTTTAGCTTTTAGCTACTGTTTTGCTTGCTTTAGTTTTGCTTTTTAAAATGTAGCAACTCTTGTTTATCTTAGCTTTTGCATTGTTTTGTTCATTTTAGCTGCTGTACTGTTCTTTATTAAATGTTACCAGTGTTTGTTGGTTTTAGCTACTGATCTGATCCTTTTAGCCTTTAAAGAAATGTTTTGCAGGTTTTAGCATGTAGCTAATTTTATGCAAGTCTTAACATGTATCTGTTTGTCTACTTTTATATTTTAGCCACTGTTATGTTAAGTTTAACATTTAGCTTCTGTTTCATGTTTAGCTTTTATTTTCTTTTTTATAGAATTAGTTTGTAGCTTTTGCTATGCTAACATCAACTTTTAACTTTATTTAGCTAAATTTAGCTTTTAGCTTCTGCTTCTTTTAGCTTTGACAGCTCAGTTTCAGCTTCTTTCTAGCTGTATTTTAGCTGTTAATGTTAATTTGTCTGGTTTCCTCTGAGCTCCAACGTGTCGTCCTAAACTAACAGCACAATGTGATAAAAGTTGACCTTTGACAGATTCTGTAAGTCAGAGTTTGACCTGATGGATCAAACCTACAGATGTTTTCAGTCGAAATGATAAACTTTGTTTTAAAAGTGAAGATATGAACAAACATGAACACAGAAGTAAAAAACACAGATAAAATCTGAACTTCTGTCTAAAACGAGGAAGAAGACGAGACTTCCTGACAGATAAAGTTAAACATCATCACTGTGACTTCACAGGTTTTAATATTTAAATAAATGCAGGTGAGTTTTTATAAATTAATTAATTAATTAAACACATTTGATTAAAAACTGTAACTAAAACTATTAAATCAGATAAATCCCAATACTTTGTGTTGAAAGTTTATTTTACTTTATTTACATCATTTAAATATTGTTGCCACAAACAGGCGGTTAACGTGTCTGTTAGCAAAATAACTGGNTTTTCTTCCTCAGCTCCTCTGAATCCTGAAGGTTTCAAAGCTTCAGACCAAAATGAGAGCAGCATCACTCTGCAGTGGAATAAAGTCAACAACAACGTCAGCTTTGTTCTGCAGTTTAACAACTCGGACACAAACATCAGTTCACCAGATGGAGCCGAAGCAGTAACTCACACAGTCTCACGTCTCACTGCTGGGACCAAATATACCTTCACTCTCTTCTCTGTGTTTGAGGACGTCAGGAGCAGTGGAGTCAGCCTCACTGCTGTCACTGGTGACATGTTCTACTCAGTATAATAACAGATTCATTGATTTCAATTGAGAAAATGTTTGTAAGATTTAATATCTAATGATTAATAGTGATGTTAGCATTATTGCTAACATGGGCTAATGTTCAAAGCAGTAACAGACTTTATGGTTCTCACTGTTTAAACCCAACTCGCTGCATGGGCATGTCTGAGAGAGAGGCTTTAAAACCAGAACACCAGATCTGTGACAAAAGTATGAAAACCGAGAGCGTTTTCCACAGATACATTTTTCACATGGTTTTCTCAACATAAGTAGTTATTTATCTTTTCTTGAAAGATCATAATCAGTTTCTCAGTGTTCCTAAAATCTTGCCAAGCATGAACTCAAGCTGAAAACGTCACGTTGTGGAGAACCTGGCATTGATCAAAACATTGATATTATTTTAAGAAAACCATCGGTCACATAAGTCATTATATCATGAAAATCATTGGGACATTATTTCTTTATCTTAAAAAAACATGAAGAAATTAACTTGTTAACTCAAAATAAAATTAAGAAATTAACTCATTATCTTAAGAAAACCATTGGTAAATTAACTTTATCTGGAGAAAACCATTGAAGATGAACACGTTGTCTTGAAAAAGAACCATCAGTAAATCAAGAAAACCACTGCGAAATTAACTCGTTATCATGAGAAAATAATCATCGTTTCCTCATTATCACATGAAAACCACGTGGAAAAGTTGTATGTGGAAAACGTCCGCTCTTGTCTTCCATATGTCAACTTGTACAGTTTTAACCAATAGGAAAATTCAACTGCAGTAGCCACTGTTCAACCCATAGAGGGCAGCACTAAGATGGTTTTTAGGCCAAATTTTGCAGAATTAAACAACTTTACACGAAAATGTCAATCGCTAAGTATAAAGATAACCTTAAAAACCAATTTAGACAGTTTATCTGCAGAAAAAGTTGTTTTTGGGTTTAGTTACTCTTTTAAGCTTTTCTAAAACATTTAAACTGTTCAGAGCATCTAAAGTGTTACTACTGCTGTTTGTCCTTTATGGTCTTATAGCTAACCACCACTAAACAACAATAAGAACACAGTAAACTGTAAATTTAAATTGACCTAATCACATTTTTTCATTAATTAAATAAAGCTGATCTCTGTTTTTCTTCCTCAGCTCCTCTGAATCCTGAAGGTTTCAAAGCTTCAGACCAAAATGAGAGCAGCATCACTCTGCAGTGGAATGAAGTGAACAACAACGTCAGCTTTGTTCTGCAGTTTAACAACTCAGACACAAACATCAGTTCACCAGATGGAGCCGAAGCAGTAACTCACACAGTCTCACGTCTCACTGCTGGGACCAAATATACCTTCTCTCTCTTCTCTGTGTTTGAGGACGTCAGGAGCAGTGGAGTCAGCCTCACTGCAGTTACAGGTACCGTGTCTCACTTCTGTAAAGTTACTTTAAGATATTAGAACTATTTTTACATGCATTGAAAAAACAGATTGACTGTTTTCCTGAAGCTCACTTTGGGCAACACTTGAAACATTATTTTATTTTTGGTTGTATGTAATAAAATGTTTTTGATTGTATTTTTATGAACTTAATTTCTATAAACTTATTTTCTTGTTGCGGTAAAGTTCTCATTTTCTTTTTTATTCATGAATAGTATTGTGGAATTTAAACAGTTTTGGAAAAGCAAAAGACTAAACTAAACAAAAATGTTTTTTATGTCAACACACATCTTCATTCTGCATCTTCTCTGACCTCCAACCAAAGGACCATGTAAGTAAATGTGTGTTTGTGTAAGTGTACATGTTTAATCAAACTGTTTTTGATCTAAAATGTGTTCACATCATCAAAATTAACACCGCCTCATTCATTTCTCAACAGATTATTTAGAGTAAAGCAGAGATTGTTAACCTTTTTGACCTCGGCGCTCAATTTATTGAACATGAAGTGACACGAGGCCCAGTCAGGCCCAGTCAGACATTACCATATGGATCAAAATGATAATTATTCTAAATCTTGGTTTAATTTTTATTGCAGTTACATTATAACTAAATTAAATACACTTACATCTTAAAAGTAAAACTGTCAAATAATCAAAAGACAAGATTATGACAAACATTTTTATGTTGTAACCTGCCCATAACAATTATTTGAACAAATACAAAGGTCAGTCAACAGACCACTCAGGCTTATCGACACATTTGATAAAGTACACATGAAAATGTACTGTAGCCCCTTTTAAACTTTTGCGTGGAAGAAACAGAAGCTGCTGTTCATATTAGTGACAAACAACAGTAACAACAGCTTTTTGACAAGTTTAAATTTTCTTTAAAATACATTAAAAATATTTTAAAATGAACTACAAAAATAATTTGATAAATTGCAAATTAAAATATAGTAATGTTTTGAACTTTGAAAATATTGCATGATAAAAACAGAAGCTGCTCTTCATATTAGTGACAAACTTTGGTGCTTTTTGATGAGTTACTTTCATTTTTGCTTCTATTTTTTCATTTAAAATAAGTTTCCATTCTCGACAGGTTTCTAAGGTTCTTCTTCTACGTATTAAAAAAGTTGTTAAACATCTGAGTGGTGCACTACTGCTACTAGTGGTGAGAAAGTGTATTGCACCTTATTCAAAATCAATACGGTCCCACGGCCCTCTGCGGCCCAAAGTTAAAAACTGTTGTTCTTTTGAGGCCCTCAAGGTGGAGCTCGGCTGCGGCCCACAGGTTAAGAATCTCTGGAGTAAAGCATGAGTTTTATTTATTAAAATGTAAATAGATCCATTAAATTTTCCAAATACACAAAGAACTCTACTTGATACACGAAAAACTTCAAGCTTCCGTGTGACTGACGTTTTGTGCAGCCCTAAAAACATGCCCATCTATATTAAAAAAGCATGATGAATGTTCTTTTAATATTGTTATTTTATATATCCTGATGTTAATATTTTACATTGTGATGTTATTTACAGAAATATGTTGTGTTTTCATCAACAGACTATGTTTTAGTTATGAACCAACAATTCAAGTCTTTGACCAAACTGTCAGAAACGGACATAAAAGACACAATGGCTGAGGTGAGTCAGGTTATTTCTGGAGAATCATGATATGTTCTCTGACTGTTGACAGATTTTATGTTCTGTTATAACAATGTGAATGTTTGTGACTTTTTCCTGCAGCTCTTCAGAAAGTACGGCCTGCCACCAGAGCTCTCTGTGAACGTCCTGTCTGTTAAACCCAGTGTCAGTGGAGGGAAGGGAACTTCTTCTTTGGCTGCAGAGCTGGAGCAGAACCGAGGATAAAGCCTTCAGGACCTGCTGTTAACTCTGAGAAACGTGAGGTCTGTGTTTAACAAGACAGACGAGCAGCTGCTCTGATTCAGAGCCAACATAAACACCAGGAGTGTAAAGTTCTGTGTTTCTGAAGGAAACAGAGGAGGTGAGGAGCAGGTCTGGATGGACACATGAAGCCTTGTGAAGCTTTCAGACTTTTTCCTTTTCAGAAAAAGATTTGAAGCTTAAAAACCTGAAATATGCAACATTAGTGACATCTACAGGTCAGCTGCAGGTACAGCAGCCACACAATACTTTGAAATGATTCACATTTCTTCTTGTTTCCAGCTCCAAATCAGAAACTTCAGTTAGTTTTTATCTGCTGTCTGACGTCAAACATTTATTGTCCACATTTCTTTTTTCTGAAATTCTAATTTTCTAATAAAATATTTAAATATGTTGTCCTGTTATTGTATACAGTATATTATATTTATGTTAGAATAGAATAGAATAAAATGCCTTTATTGTCATTACACGCATGCATAACGAGATTAGAGCCACTCCCACAGCAGTGCAAATATACATTAAAACAAATGGAAAAGAATAAAAGAGTAAAAGAATAAAATGAGCTAAAATATGCGACATGTGTACATATGTGTGTGTGTGTGTGTGTGTGTGTGTGTGTGTGTGTGTGTG
>NW_013952734.1:90479-92306 GCF_001266775.1 Austrofundulus limnaeus
ATATATAACAGTATATATGTATGTAGAGTTATTCTATATATTTATTTTGGTTTGTCCCCCCTGGCATTCATTGTGGACAACAAGGTAAGAGTTTCATTGTTCAGAGAACAAAGAGGTGGTCCACCATGAAGGAAAAGACGAACAAATCCTATAAATTAGGAAGTTTTCTTTGTCTAGATCAGTCAGCGCGGGGTCCGGACTGCCTTGACTCAAAGGTTTATGAAATGTCAGCTGTTTTTGGGGCATAAAATAAACCTTTTAAAACTTGCATCCTACTCTCTCATCATTTGAAACGTGAGTTTTGGGTGATTTTTGCATTGGAACTAGGATTTCACTCTAACTTTTCAGAAAACTAAAACTAAATAATTGTACTTGGAAAAAATACACAACAGCCTCCTCCACGGCCCGACAGTCTGGCTAATAAAAGAGTAGCCATACACAGTTCTACAAAACCAAAAACCAACAAACAGACAAGTAGAACAATTTGTTAGTTATTGAATGAACATTAAATAATGCCATTCACATCAGGGCAGAGGATTGGGTACTCATAACAGCGGTCCGTTTCAGATGATGGAGAAATTGGGGTTTAGATCCACAAAAATCAAGTAGCCCATCAACAGAAGGACAAAACATCAATGAGTCCGAAGATTCTGGAGAAACAGACCAGAGGTAGCAGCCCAGGTCCAGGTACAATATATCCAGGTTGGGATTTGATTGGAATATCTCCATCAGCCCAAAAACCAAAACAGCAGGTGAATTGAGTTTTATGGACCCCACGACTCCATGCTTCCAAAAACAGTCTGATCCAAAGCCAGAGGAGAATGAAGACCAGTTGGTAGGTCCAGTCCTTATTTAGAAGTTCTGCCACAAATAATTTGACCTAATAGTTCAGACAACATCACAGAAGTTTTAATGTTTCTGTAAATGGCATCATGTCCGATACCACCAGTCTGACTTGTGGTGTACCCCAGGGTTCTGTTTTGGGACCCATTCTGTTTATTCTCCCCCTTGGACAGGTAATCCAGAAATTCAGAAATGTGCAATTTCAGCTCTATGCTGATGATATCCAACTTTATTGCTCATTTAAAGAAAATGAGTTTCATAAATTAAAGACCCTAACAAATTGTTTAGCTAGCATCAAACAGTGGTTAAGCAACAATTATCTACAACTTAACACTGATAAAACCAAAACTCTGATTATTGCGCCGGAAAATAAGGTTACTCAGATTGAACAGTTTATTGGTGTCTTAGGTCCATCTGTTCAGTCCATTCTCAGAAACTTGGGTGTCATTTTTGATTCAGCAACGTCACTGAAACATGCAAAACAACTGACCAGACACTGTTACTTTCACCTTAGGAACATCTCAAAATTGTAACATTTCCTGTCAAAAGCTGAACTTGAAATGGTCATTCATGCATTTATTTCTTCTCGTTTGGACTATTGTAACAGCCGGTTCACTTGTTTAAACAAGAAGGAGTTAGACCGTCTTCAGGTTGTCCAGAACTCGGCTGCTCGACTGTTAACTAGCATAAACAAACATGATCACATCACACCTGTTTTGGCTTCTCTTCACTGGCTCCCAGTTCATTTTAGAATTCATTTTAAATTTCTGGTTTTAATTTTTAGAGCCTTTCATGGTCAAGCCCCATCATAATTCTCAGATTTGATCCAGCTTCACACACCATCTCGCAGTTTGAGTTCATCAGGTCAGTTGTTGGAGGTACCCTGCACACATTTTAAATCCCGAGGGGATCGGTCTTTCCAAGCTGTTGCACCTAGGCTCTGGAATGCACTGCCTTAACTTATACACAGCCTTGATTCTATTG
>NW_013952734.1:92520-94091 GCF_001266775.1 Austrofundulus limnaeus
TACTTACATACGTACTTACTTACTTACGTACTTACTTATGTACGTACTTACTTACTTACGTACTTACTTACTTACTTACTTAGAAAAGAGAGGAAACTAAACCGGTTGAAAAATAGGACCCAAAAATAACATAAAGACATGTACAGAGCACCAGGAAAGACAAAATTCAAATTTTCTGCAGAGACTCCAAGTCCACAACAAAATGAATTTAACAGTAAAAAAAAAGTGGATTTTGCAGACATTTCCCCTTTAATCCTGTGATCCTGGATGGACTGTTGAGGAGACATCAGAAAATATTTAAAGCTTTAAGACCTGAAAGATGCAACATCAGTGACATCTACTGGTCAGATGCAGGTACAACAGCCACACAATAGAAATCTTTCACACTTCTTGTTTCCAGCTCCAAATCAGAAAATATAAAGTTAGTTTATATCAGCTGTGTCTGAATTCAAACATCTTTGTGAAATGTTATTTTACCAATACTGTCTGGTTTAAATATTTTCTTGTCTGCAAAAACTTCAGTATTAAATGGGTTAAGTGCCACACCTTCAACTAGTTTTCATTCAGTTCAGGACACAACTTGATACTTTGTTCCATTTTTTTCTTGTGTGTCCCATGAATCACACCTTCACCTGAGATGTCTCCACAGTGGACTCCTCCTCTTCCTCTGCAGGGAGGCAATAAAAGGATGAAAAGCAGCATCCAGCTCACACAGACACATCTACCATCAGCCTTCATATTCCTCATCGTCCTTCAGAAGGTAAGAACACCTGAACACTCTTCCTCTGCTCACCTGGAAGGTTCTTCTTCAGGACGGCTCAGAGTTCAGAAGCTGTAAAGTTGATGTTTCTTTGTTCATTTGGAAGATTTCAAATGGTTTAAACAATGTTTAATGTTGTGACTCACAGAAATATAAAAATGCAGGTAAAATCTGTACTTATTTGTACTTTTAAATAAGGAGTTTGTAAGAAAACATAATGGAAAACTGGTAACCTGAACAATTTTACAGAAAACCGTGTGATTCCTCTACTAAGAGCCTTTATTCTTCAGAACTGCGTTTCTCTCAGCTGTCTGTTTGTGGCCCTGAGTCTTACCAGCAAACAAAAACAAGGCCCCCTCTCCAGCCTTGGGCAATTCTTCTTTTGTTCATTATAACTCACCTTTCAATAATGTGCAGAACTGAGTCTCGCTTCCTGAAAATGACAATCTGAGGAGGAAACAGGAACTCACCTATCGGCTGACACAGTTTTCTAACAAGGAGGTCCTGATGTACAAACATTACAAGCAAGGTGTGTAACAAGATAATCCCATGGGATTGGGTTGTTCTCACAACAACCTTATTTTTACCATTTAGACCCAAACAGGTAGAATATATTGTGCTAGTTTTAATTTTAAATCCAGCTCTTTGTTTTATTAAATAAATCTTTTAGTGATAGAAAAAACCCAAATATTATACATAATTAATGTATAATATAATTAATGCTACAGAACTGTGGAAAAGTTCTGGTCTTTTTTATTTATTTATTTATTTTGTTTGTTTGTTTGTTTGTTTGTTTGTTTGTTTGTTTGTT
>NW_013952734.1:94346-95362 GCF_001266775.1 Austrofundulus limnaeus
GTCACAAAAAGACACAATTTCTTCTCATTTAATTTGAATCTATTAACGATAAAACCAGACATAAACATTGATTCTGCACCAAACTAGTTATGAAACTGAACCTAAATAAATAAATACATACATAAATAAATAAATAAATAAATCTAACATTAACATGACTAAAGTTAGTTATTTATGCATCAGGGACTGTTTTTTAACAAAACTTCTTAGTATTACTGTAAGAAAGACTGCTGAGAATGGACTTAAGTGTAAAAAAATTATTGGCTCAAAACTGGTCTAAAAAGTCATTTATCAAGCATTTCAGACTTTAAGTGAAGTGCCAGAGTAAACCTGAAGTGTCAGTTTTAGAGGTGATTCCAGCAAAGCTGATGGACGATGTCGTTAAAACCCCGGCGTGAACCAATCACTGCATCGGATTTCATGTTCGTTTCATTTTGAAGACATTTAAAGGGGACCTGTTATGCAAAATTCACTTTTTAAAGGTTTTTTTTTACTCAACTTTGGGTATGTACTTCTTAAAAAAACAGTCCTAGGACCAAAAACTGCACCCAGGGGCAGATTTACTGTAAGTAAATGTATTTTTAATGTATATTAACGACAAGTTTTATACTTCCGTCATTTTGTGATGTCACAAGCCGTACGACAACCCACCACATCCTGCGTTCAGCCCCCTACCTAGCAACCCCCGGGTGTGGCTCCACCTCCTCAGTATAAAAAGCCGTCATGGTGGTGTTGTGTAATGTGCAGCTCATTTCACAATGAGTCTCCAACAGGACAATGGGTAGAGTGTTGGACCAGAGAGTGGGAGACCAGGGTTTGAGACGGGCACAGACACTATTTAATTATTTATTTATTTTGGTTCGTTATGAACACATTTTCTCATGTAGCTCTATTGTTTAGCTTATTAAAGCCTTGTTAAAGCCTATTTGTCCGAGTTTCTGAGGTATTTTGACCGCTGCTGCTGCTCCCTGCTCTGGTAACAGCATGCAGAGTGAGCGCAGAGCAGAGGAGGGAGA
>NW_013952734.1:96303-98311 GCF_001266775.1 Austrofundulus limnaeus
CTATTTAATTATTTATTTATTTTGTGTTTCTGACTTTTTCAGGTGAACTTCACCAGTAAAAACTTTGCCGTTTGTTTCGATGGTTTTTACCACCCTCAGGTGGGAGGAGACTGTCTGCTGGCACCTCCAGCAGATAATAAAGCAAGTTATAGTATTTCTCCTGCAGATTATGCAGTGTCACAGCTGTTCCTCCAGAATCTGCCGAGCATCAACACTCCAATGAAATGCCTAATAGCCTTTGGTCTGAACAACAGTGTGAGTGTTTTTTTTATGTAAATTTTTGTTTCGATTTTTAAGAACTGAAATCAACAGAAAACATCTGGAATCACTGTTCAATTCTTTAGATTGTTTGAAATTTTAGAGTTTTATATTTAGTTTCGAGCTCTTTATAAGTTCAGTCCATTTGTTCTAATAGCCTATATAGACAGAAATAGTGTGGATTTAAGAAACAAAAATGTTGCATATTGTTTATTTTTTGCAGGTTCAATTTGCTGCAGCAAACTTTGGGTCACAAGCAGCTCTGGTGCTCCAATTGCTCTCTGCAGGTCCAGCTGTATGTCTGTCTTTTATTAAAACTGAAAATTTGTATTACATTTTATTGAATTTACATTAAAATATGATCTAAATATAATCTTTACCTTGTTTATCAGGATCTGATGTTTGATTAGATCAAAAGTTTTATCAGTTTTATTCTCATAAAATGTGACTTCAGTTGTTTCTGTTCTGTGTTTTTAATATTTTGTTGTTTCGTAGGTTGTTGATGTTCTGATAAATGGGACCAAAGTTCATGAACTCAATGTTGCAAACACTGACCCTAACGATCTACCTTTAGACTTCTTAGACATCAGTGGCTGCAGACATGAAGGTCAATAAATTTATGAATCCAAACATGAACATTAATATTTGTTTTTGTTTACAGAAGATAAATCATTGAGAAATCTGTCAGTTTGAAAACTAACACAGAATCTCATTCACTTCTCAGGTGTTGTGTATAAACCTGGTACAACAACAGTTCTTCATGAGCGCTGTGAGATTGTCCACTGTAATGAGACTGCTGTCCTCAGTGTGTCCACCTGTGGACCCATGCAGATTTGTCTCAGCAACAACACGTAAATATGTTAAATTTCTTTTTAAATAATAGAGTGCCCCCTGGTGGCTACAGGCCTCAACAGCAGCTCATCATGTTTCTGTCTGTCTCCATCAGGTGTGACAGCTCCATAACTGCACCCACCATCATCACTGCTGCACCCCTCAACACACCTACTGCACACCCCACAACCAACACAACTACTGCATCCCCAACCAGCAACACCACTACTGTAACCCCCTCCAAAAGAACTACTGTATCCCCCACCACCAACACAACTACTGCAAACCCCACCACAATTACCACTACTGCACGACTCACCACCATCACCACTACTGCACCCCCTATTATCACCAACACATCTACTGCACGCCCCATCACCAACACAACGTCTGCACGACTCACCACCATCACCGCTACTGCACCCCCTATCACCAACACATCTACTGCACGCCTCACCACCATCACCACTACTACACAGCCCACCACCAAGACAACAACTGCACAACCCACCACCATCACCACTACTGCCCATCCTGCCACAATCATCACTACTGTACCCCCTATAACCAACACATCTACTGCACGCCCCACCATCAACACAACTTCTGCACGCCTCACCACCATCACCACTACTACACAGCCCACCACCAAGACAACAACTGCACAACCCACCACCATCACCACTACTGCCCATCCTGCCACAATCATCACTACTGTACCCCCTATAACCAACACATCTACTGTACGCCCCACCACCAACACAACTACTGAACGCCCCATCACCAATACAACTACCGTACGCCCCATCACCAATACAACTACTGCACGCCCCATCACCAACACAACTACTTCGCACACCATCACCAACACAACTACTTCGCACACCATCACCAACACAACTACTTCGCACACCATCAC
>NW_013952734.1:99581-102024 GCF_001266775.1 Austrofundulus limnaeus
ACTACTTCACCCCCCACCACCACCACTACTTCACCCCCCACCTTGATCACTTCTGCTAATGCGGTTCCTAGTGGAGGTGACAGGCAGTTACAGCTCCTCTCATTAGGTTTATTCGCTTTGTTTTTTGCTTTTTAGTTTACATTAAAATTGGAATTGGTTTTCACAACTTTTTTGTACATTGTTTTTTATTTTATTTTTATTTTTATTTTTGTACCATTCTGGACAGTGGAGGGCCAAACAAGTTGTTGTCAAACATATATAACAGTTGTTAGCGCTATTGCTAACCTGTGCTGCTACCTGGAGTTAAATTAGATATATGATACTTTTAAATCCTTCTTTTTCACATTTAAATGACTGAAACAACTTTGATGAAAAAAGGAATTAACATGAGCAAATCTGACACACAAATGGACAAAGTAGATCTGAATACATATTAATGGACAGGGTATGATTGATTCAGTTATTTTTTCATGTAATCACTGATTATCATGAGGAACAATTTATCGACATTAAAATGGCAAATGGAGGTCTCTTTTATTAATTTAATTAGTATTAGTAGTATTAATAACTTTCAAATTTAGGGATATAGACTATATTATATGAGTGGAAGTAATAAAAGATGTGGTGGAATTGATTTGTTCATTAATGCTGAACTAAAGTGTAAAATAAATGATAAAATGTCAACAGTTTTTGATATTGTAATGAAAATAATTACAGTTGAGATATTAAATGAAAACTCTAAAAATAACTAGTTGTGTACATCAATCACCAGGTTTAAATAAAGAATTATTCACTGATAAAATCATGGGATTCTTTGAAAGTAGTTGTAATAAATCTGTTTTGTGTGGAGGTTTTAATATTGATTTGGGAAATCTAACTGACTCAAATAATATCAGTTGGTTTAAAAACTCAGCGTATAGTTTGAGTCTTTATCCATTACTTTCCAGACCAACAAGAATCACAACTCATATTTTAACAGTGAATGACAATATTTTTACTAAAGTAAAAAAAATGGAGAGGGGATAGGTAGTAATTTTGAGGACTGATATCAGTGATCCTATAACAGTTTTTACAATTTATGATAATTATCAATACAGCAGCTACAATAAAGAAGAAAATGATAAACATGCACCAAAAACAACTCTTAAGAAACTGAAAGACTATTTTAAAAACAAAACAGGAAGGATGTGTATGTTGATGATGTAAACAGAGCATATGATGTGTTTATGAATATTTTAAGAGCTCTGTATGTAAAGAATTGTATGAAAAAATACTGTGCAAAACAAAAAGTTGTTGACAAACCTCGGATGTCCACTAACTAAATAAGTTTTCAATAAAGTGATATTTTGTAAGAAAATAAACCTATTGATGTCTAGAGTCAATGGTGTTGAGATTTGTAGTCAGTGAGGTGAAGTTTTTGGGTGTCTTCACTGATGAAAAGCTGTCATGGAAATATCGTTTAAATCACTTAAAACAGCTACATCTGTTACATTACTGTATAAAGTAAGAGAGTTATTGAACAACAAATCTCTTTATATATTGTATAATGTAAATGGGCTGACTTTGTTGTTCCATGGCATATTGGTGTTCTGTGTTCGAAACATTTTAACTGTAAGATAAGTCNGCGACCATGGAGATATAAACAGCTTTTTATAAGGTAAAAATAATAAAACAAAGTCTTTGTCTGCAATGATTTGACATGTTTTTTATTACTGTTATTAGTGATTATCTCAATTTCGGCTAAAAGAATTGACAAAATCCTACACACTGTGCCTTTAATGGAAAGAAAGGTACGGTGAGGCATTCTGGTCATATCCCACTGTGAAGAGAGCCAGATAAGACCCAGAACAAGCTGGAGGGACGTCTAGGCTGGCCTGGCAACGCCTCGGGATTCCCCGGAGTTTCTTTGAGTTGCTGGGGAGAATGAAGTCTGGGCTCTCTACTGCTACTGCGTCCACTGGATTGGCTAACCAGAAGATAGATGGATGGATTGAAGGACAGATGGATGGACAGACAGATGGACATGTAGCCTACTGAACCAAGGAATGATGCAGGCATTTGATTTGAGTGGAATATGACCAAGGAAAGATGATGGACTAACAGGCAGTTCTACCAGAACTAAAAACCGGAGGAATTAGCTACAGAGAACTGACGTGCAAAGGTTGCACAAGTAAAGGTAATCTTTGTGGATTTGACAGTTTATAGTTTTGACCCCCGCAGGCGAAGTGTAAGCAGGAGTCATATTGTTTTCATATGGTTTATTTTTATTTTTTCATTTTTTCAGTGATTTTTGGTCAACCGTAGCACAAAAATGGCTGCACTGATCAACATGAAATTAGGCAGGACTGAAGATGAGTCCAACCTACACTGCTCCAGCCAACGTTTTTATGATACACCCCATATCTGTGGAGGGGGCTCCATCCAAAGAGGGGCTGTCAAGACA
>NW_013952734.1:104753-107866 GCF_001266775.1 Austrofundulus limnaeus
GTATACTGTTTTGGTTAATTTCAGAGGTTGCTGGGGGGATGGTGACGTCATAATGAGCTAAAGACATAATGTTTAATATCTCAAAAACTATAACAGCACAAAYRYTCATTTTAACTGCACAAACCTGCACAAACGAAGCACTAACCAATCTGCTTACTTGTTTGCATTTTTTGTGTGGGTGGGGTGTCAGCTTCACACAGCTACCAGTGCGCCGGCGGGCAAGGGCACAACCCACCAGAGGGCAGCACAGCAGGGGAAGCAGTGCGCCCTCGAACGCAAAGAAGGGGCCGCCCAAGTCCCAGCCTGATAAAAAATACAAGCGTACATAGACACAATCACACAGTCCCACCCTCATCCTCTCACCCACTCATTCAAGACACACAAGATGGACACCACATTCCGCTCACACTCCCCATACATAATCTATACCCCCCAGGTCCAGGACATGCACCCACCCCCTACAGAGGGCAGCTCAAAAAAAAAAGGAATAAAGACTTCTGATTTCTGGTGTATTTGTGCGTGTGGGGGTCATTATGTCACCGCTATGCGGTATCTAGTTTTAAATAGGTTCATGAAGCAGATTTGAAACAGATTAACAGATTTTGACTAATGCTGATTGGTCAAATAAAACTGAAGTTATTCATTCATGCCACATATTTTCTGATAACCCTCAATACATTTAAAGCTGGTGGCTGAAATAAATTGCATATTGTCATCTGCTCTGTTGCAGCTGAACGGAGTTCAGGGGCGGTCCCATGGCCTAATTCTCCTCTGTCAGGAGGAGTCTATCTGCTGCTTTAACGGTTTCATGTTTTCCTACTTCTTACTGTAGTTTGTTTTGTATTTGATAAATATAAGTTTGGGCTGTGTTGGGATGTTTTTTTATTCAGCAGAAGAATAGGCTAAAACCTGAGAGCAGATGGATGCTAAGTGTAAAATGAAATGTTGAAAAATTTCTCTACCAAAGTTTTCATTATTTAGCTCACTGTACATTTAACTAATTTTTAACTAAATGTTAAATTTAAATGTTAAAAAATGTATGTAAATATTAAATCCTAAATGTTTAAATGTAAAAGTTAAACCTTAAATGTTGAAGTTAAATGTTGAAGTTCACCTTTAGGTATTTTGTAATGGAACTCAGCCTTTGCTGTTGGTGCTCGATGCGTGTTGTGACATCATCACCCTGAGACAACAGCAACAGCAACAGCAGTGCTAGCTCTCAGGATGATGATGTCACAACATCATCATCCTGAGACAACAGCAACCGCTTGCCCTGCTGTCACTGCCCGGTCTGTTCCAGAAGCACGGTCCTTACCGTTTGTTTTTAGCATGTAGCATTTCACTAAACTTATGACAGAACTGATTAGATTCAGTCTTTCTTTGCAACAGATATAGATTTTTATAAAATAAAACAAAGATGAGATGAATTATAACATGCTTGTCTAGAAATATTTCAGTTCTAGTAATCTTAATCCAAAAGTATATAATATTAAAACAGTTTTCAGAGTATAATTTAGCACACCTTTATAATTAAGTGTGGGAATAATTATTTACAGTATTTTTTTTTCCTAAATTGGGCGGATTAACCAGTAATCCAGAAGTCTATCATTTAGCATATGTGCAAACGTGCAGACAGTACGGATGGTGCTTCCGGGACAGATCGGGCAGTGACAGCTCCAGTGCAGCAGCAGCAGTGATTGTTGATGTTTGTCGCAGGATGATGACATCATCCTGTTCATCTGACTTCTTGGATCAGAACCTCTTTTGATCAGTAACTTCACTACAAACAGTGCTGATATAAAGAGTAGTGTAGAGATTTAACTTGCTCTCATATTTGTAATGATGGAACAGTTTCCTTGTAGAGTAAAAAAATAGATGATAGTGTTATTAGAAATATTTTATTTATTATTTTGTTTCACTGCACTTTTGAACACTAATACAATACACAATTCAAATAACTAAATAAGAAGTTCAGTCATCCTATGGAACTTTCAATGCAGTAACGCATAGAAAAATTCATTCGTTTAACTATTAATCCAACTATTAAAAAATGCTACTTCCGGTTAGCACATCTATCCCAAAATGAGTCAAAAATACAAAAACAGAACCCAAAATCATGAAGGCATGATAGCCGAATGCAAGGGCACATCTTTGCAAATTAATTTGTGTGGACATTGTTTGAGTGYAATTTAATTATAAGGGTTAAATTGAACTTCAAATCTTAAAACAACTCTTTTCTTACAGAGTTCTGCAAGGAGTAGCAGCACCGCAAAACAAGACTTTAAACAGCCAAACTAATTTAAATACTGCTATAAACAAAAAATACACAAATCTTACCACTGGGTCAAAGGCATAGTTATACGTTCTGGTTTTTAAGAGCAACATTTGGTCTGATCAGTCTTCACTCAGCAGCCACAGCAGGAGCCAAACAGACGCCAAAACAAACGTCAACGCCCAATCAGATGACTAAATCATTTTTCCTACCATTCACAGAGAAGGCCAATATGGAAAGGGTTTATTGTTCATGTAATATGGTGGTTTCTTTTTAATGTACTTCAGCAACATGGGTTACATAAGTGTTGTTACTCACAGAAGTTTGAAAAATGGATAAAATCTGTACTTACCTTCACAATTGAATCAGATTTTACTGTCAGGAGGTTGTAAAAGAATGTGATCAAAAACTGGTAGCCAGAACAATTTCGCAGAAAACGAAGTTCTCTTCTAAAAATAGTTGTTCCTCAGATCTGTAACTCCGTCTCATTGTTCAGAGCCTCTGTCTCTCAGCTGAATCTTACCAGTAAACAAAAACCAGAGTCCTCTCTGCAGCCTTTGGCAGTTCTTCTTTTGTTCATTATAACAGACGCCTCCTGAAAATGACAGTCGGAGGAAACGTGACCTCAGTTATCAGTTGACAGTTTTCTAACAAGGAGGTTCAGATGTACAGAAGTTGTGTATCTGTGTTGTCTCAAAGCAATGTGTGTAACAATAATCCCTCAGGATTAGCTTGTTCTTACAATAATTGCATCACAGCATGAAAATAAACTGACTGCACATTGGTTATATCATTGTTTTTAGTAGTTTTAAAGTTTTATTTTTGAAAGTAAAATCTTTTG
>NW_013952734.1:113640-116762 GCF_001266775.1 Austrofundulus limnaeus
CACTGGGTGTTTGTCAACAGTTTACAGTTTTTATCTCAGCTGGTTACCTAAAATGATTTTAAAAAGTTTTTTTTTTAACAGCAGCTAAAAACAATGACAAATTAATGGTAATTATCTAATTAAACAGCTCAAATATTTTTAAAAATATGTTCCAAATATAGTTTGCTAAAAGTGATAAACACTTGGAGCAGCTAGGGTCAAATAAAGAGCTTAGACAGACTGAGACCAGAGAGACTATCAGTTTAAGACTAAATAAAAAATAAAGTTAAATTGAAGTTTAGTTTGAATCCATGAAGAATAATTAAATGGACAAAAACATACAAACAACTTGTCTGAATATTAGCATAGTTAGCTGAAATAATGGACAAAAGAGCAGGAAAATACTTTGATTTATGTTAGCTAAAAGCAAGCAAAGAGCTAAAATAACAAATTATCATGTAAAGCAGTGTTTCCCAAAGTTGGGGTCGGGACCCAAAGTGGGGTCCCGAAACATCAAGGTGGGGTCCTGAAAAGATTTTCTAAATTAGTTACATTTTTGCCTTAGTTGCCTAAAATGTATAAATGTAGAATAGTAAATATTGTTACTATGCCCATGTTTAGTTGACCTGATAAAAAATGTTTATCATCCAAAAATATCTGTGGGCACAGGTCTCCACTACTGTTATTTTGTGGGTCAAAAGCTGAAAAGTTTGGGAACCACTGCACTTCAGAAATCAATTTTAAGTGTAATAAATAATTCCCTATAATTATTACAAAAACACAAAATAAGTATTTATACTTGTGTAGCATTTGTTTTTAGGGTTATTAACAATGTTCGTGTACTCAGACTAGTAATATTTGTGGTCACAAGTTTTTGCCATGAAAATTTTTTGGGTCAGAAGATAAAAAGTTTGGGAACCACTGATGTAAAGCATAGATTAGTATAGAAAGTTTAAAAATATATAAAAGGGTTAGAAATCACAACTTTAAATAAAYAAATACCCAACAATGATTAGCAGTTCAAGCAACAAAATAAAAAGAAACAAACAAGTGAAAATAAAAACATGAGAAAATGTTTTTTAAATCTTTGAAAAACAACTGAAACTTTTTCACTTGAGGCTGGGGATTTTTTTTGTGAACATTTGTTGATTAATTTATTCAACTAACTGGTCTAAATTTCTGCAATTAACCATCTTCACATTCGTTAAACTATTGCTTTGTTATGAAATGTTGCACGATTGTCTATAATGTTTGTCTTTATTGTGTTGTAAATAATAATAATGAAAAAAACTATTTTAAACAATATTCTTGTAACAGCACTTTTATTGTCACTGCAGGTGAAATGATAATTACAAAATATTTTTGTAAAAGTCACACTTTAGAAAAAGCATTGAAATCCATACCCATTCAACACCCCACCACACACACACACACACACACACACACACACACACACACACACACACACACACACACACACACACACACACACACACACACACACACACACACACACACACACACACACACACACACACACACACACTTCCTGCATCAGGTGAGGTATGAACTGGAACAAAAACAGAAAAGATGTGAAACCAACCACTTTATTACACAAACAGAAACTGCCCAGCAGCTGAACTGCATTTAATAATAATAAAAAATAAATAAAAAATACTGAAAAGAAGAAAAAACTGTTTTATTAAAATCACTTCAAAATATAAAAATGAAACCAGGATGTTGGTAAATCGGTCCACAGAATAAACTATATCTGAATATTTGACTCTTTGTTGCCTGGGATGTGATGACATCATTGTTAGGAAATTATCTGCATGAGGACTTCGTCACACGTTTGTCTCTGACCGGCCTGCACAGCTGCACAAAGTAGAAACAGACGAATCCTTTACATAAATAAAATAAAATAAAACCTTCACTAACATTTACTTTAAAAAAGTTAAAACTGAGTTATTAAACCTAAAAGAACAAAAAGCTAGCTGGATGCCAAAGGTAGCAAACGTTAACAAAAAGCTGATAGTAAAAAAATATTAGCTAGAAGCTAAAGGTGCTTTATTCGTCATCAGTGTATGTTTCCACACAATGACGAAATTGTGCTCTGCATTTAACCCATCCACACCCAAGTGGAGCAGTGGGCAGCCATGTGAGGCGCCCGGGGAGCAGTTAGGGTTAGGTGTCTTGCTCAAGGACACCACGACATGTGGGTATGCCAGGGAGTCGAACCTAAGACTTTCGGGTCCCAAGCCGGCTGCTCTACCACTACACCACAGCCGCCCTCAACACCACAGCCCCTAAAAGTAGTGGAATGGTAGCTAAAATTTAAAATGATCAAAAGGCAAGCCAAAAGCTAATGATAAGGGAACCATAGCAAAAATAGC
This sequence comes from Austrofundulus limnaeus, assembly GCF_001266775.1. Classification (NCBI taxonomy): domain Eukaryota; kingdom Metazoa; phylum Chordata; class Actinopteri; order Cyprinodontiformes; family Rivulidae; genus Austrofundulus; species Austrofundulus limnaeus. The sequence goes on from NW_013952734.1 coordinate 116,013, forward strand.
TAAAAGCAGCTGGTGACAAACAGCAGCTGAAGCACATTTAAAAATAAAAATATTTTTGAAGAAACTGAGAAGATCTCAGTGTATTTGTAAGTAAAGTTGAATATTATGGAAACCCAAAGTTGTTGCACCCGTCTACTGAAGTGTCAATAAAATGTTTGTCAGAAAGAAATTTTAAAATAACTTATGGAAAAAAGATGCTAACTATAAAAATTAGGGATGTACGATACATCGGTATCGGCCGATATTGGCAAATTTTTTGGAATATCGGTATTGACTCGATGTGCAAAACTGGGCCAATATTAACGTCCGATATTGATTTCCCACTTTTTATCTTTGTGTTTCTGTTTTGGGAGGGGAGATGGCTGGTTGAGCAGCATCTGTTTGATCATAATAGTGATACTGACACTGCGTAACCAGGAATAACTGAATAAACTGAACTGAACGGATATCTATAATGGCTGAAATTTTCATATTGGTGCATCCCTAATAAAAATATAAAACTTTTAAAGAAAAACATAGTTTCAGTAAGTTCACCTCTCTTGTGTTTCCTCCTGTCACTGAATATGAGTCCCAGGATGATGGTGGACAGAAGGTACGGAGATCCAACCATCAGGTGACGGATCAGAGTCGAGACCAGGAGGACTGGAGACGAAGGACTCGGCTGTTCTGGAGACAAAAGAAACACACTTACAGTGGTTTGCAAAAGTATTCATACCCCTTGAACTTTTCCATATTTTGTCACATTACAAC
>NW_013952734.1:117942-122250 GCF_001266775.1 Austrofundulus limnaeus
TATATATATATACCAGCTGGACTCTTACTTTTCTAACACATTCATTTTATTTTGAAAAACCAACACACATACATCAAACACTGAACAATATGTGACACTAATTTAACAGTTCAGTTAAATGTTGTTTAAGCACAACAGACTCCACCAAGATGGTTGATACTTAGCCATGATTAGCATTCAGCTACATGCAGTTAGCGTAGCGTTAGCACATTGTTGGTTTTTGTCAGCATGTAATTTGATGGCTGTCCATCATTTTGTTTTTCTCTCATTGAAACCTGCTGTTTTTTTCTTCCATGGAGTCCATCATGATTTAAAACGTGACAAATGTTACCATTCGTGTCTGATCAAGCTGGGTTCACATTATCTCTTGTGTTCACATCCTGCGAGGTTGGCCAGCCATCCTATGAACTTTCTACTTTATAGTAAAATCATCAGCTGTGGTCAGAGATGATCTTAAAGATTAAATCTTATTCCGGAACCCCTCAAACAGATCTTTGGTTTCTCTGTTCCGTGCGAACAGATCAAGCCAAACCGAACCAGACCAGACCAGACCAGACCAGACCAGACCAAACTAAACAAAATTAGACCAAACCAGACAAAACCACACCAAACCAAAGCAAACCAAATTGAACCAGACAAGTCCAGACCAAACCAATTTAAACTAAATTAGACCAAACTAGACCAAACCAAACCCAATCGAAACAAAATTAAACCAAACCAAACAACCAGACCAGACCAGACCAAACCAAACTAAACAAAATTAGACCAAACGAAACCAAACCAAAGCTAACCAAGCCAAGACAAAACAAACCAAACCAAGCCAAACCAAGCCAAACCAAGCCAAGCCAAGCCAAGCCAAGCCAAACAAAATTAGACCAAAGCAAATCAAGCCAAACCAAACCAAACAAAATTACACCAAGCCAAACCAAACCAAACCAAGCCAAGCCAAATTAGACCAAACTAAACCAAACCAAACCAAGCCAAGCCAAGCCAAACCAAACCAAACCAAACAAAATTAGACCAAACCAAGCCAAGCCAAGCCAAACCAAACNAGACCAAACCAAGCCAAGCCAAGCCAAACCAAACCAAACCAAACAAAATTAGACCAAACCAAGCCAAGCCAAGCCAAACCAAACCAAACCAGACCAAACCAAACCAAACCAAATTAGACCAAACCAAGCCAGACCAAACCAAATCACTTGGTGGATCTTTGTGAAATGTGCTTTGTTTATGATGAAGAGTCTTTGTCTGTACCTCTGACAGCCAACCAGCTCTCAGGTGACTCTCCTGACCCGTGGACCTGACACTTGTAGAACCCCTGGTTGGACCCAGAAAGGTTGTGGAAGGTCATGTTTCCTGTGGTGCTGGTCCCGATCCAGACACCATCTCTGTAGAACTCTGCCTGGGCACAGCTCTCATCTGCTGCAGCTGAAGCTTTACATCTGCAGCTCAGAGTCACGTTGTCTCCTTCTGTCGCAGGCAGAACTGGACTGTCCAGAATCACAGAACCGGCTGAACAACAGGAAGACAAACAGAGAAACACGTAAGAAATAAAAACTTCTGAAGGTGTTAGTGTTTATTACTGGAGACAGAGATCTGTGTCTGGGTTTGGGCCGGCTGGTACCGGAGACAGTGACGAAGACGAGGCTGCTGTTGTCTCCCGGTCCACTCTGACACCAGTACACTCCACTGTGTTCCTGAGGGAAGGCCGCAGAGACGGAAAAGGGAGTGGGGAGTGGTTTCACCTGTGGTGTGTGGGACACAAGCAGACCGGTTCTGATAAGATTCTGATCCGACAGAGTTCAGTCAGAAATATAAACGGGTCAAACCTCTCCGTCCTTCATCTTCTGCATCAGGCTCCAGCCGGGGGCCTCCTCTTCCTCTTCCTCTTCCTCACAGCTCACAGAAAAATGATCGTATTTAAAGAACTGAGATCTTTCAGGAGCAATGGACACGAAGACTGAAGAACCGGGTCAAAACAGACAAATATTTAGATGTAAAATACTCTACACTACACAACAATTAATACTGGTATTACTAGAAATACACAGGACAGCCCTGATACATGGTATGTACCAGCATGTACCAGCAACCTATGATACATGACAAGTTGCTGGTACTTACCAGGGTACATACCAGGTATGTACTGAGTGCATACCTGTTACTTACCAAATGTATTTAAGCTAAATACCCAATCTACTAGTACTCAAAAAACTGAGGTAGTGGATTTACTTAAATTATGTCAGCTGGTTCCACTCAGCTGAATTGAGTATGAGGTATACATTTACTTTATATTTAAACGTGAAGTACTTTAGGCATTTACATTTGAATGTAAAGTATTTAACATCTACTGTTCATTTAAATGTAAAGTACTTAACTCATCTACTGTACATTTAAATGTAAAGTCCTTAAAGCATCTACTGTATATTTAAATGTAAAGTATTATATATTTAAATATAAAGTATTTAACACTTTTACTGTACATTCAAATGTTAAGTACTTACACATCTACTTTACATTTAAATATAAAGTACTTAAATCATCTACTGCACATTTAAATGTTAAGTATTTAACACATCTACTGTACATTTAAATGTTAAGTACTTAACACATCTACTGTATATTTAAATGTAAAGTATTTAACACATTTACTTTACATTTAAATGTAAAGTACTTTGCATTTATGTTAAGTAAATGATTAAGTAAGTCCAGTACATCAGTTTTTGAGTGCATGTATATTGGGAACCTGTACACCTGAAAGTACTACCTGATGTGTGTTTATTAATCACAGACTTGCTGATTATTAATCAAGTCTGTACCTGGTAAACTTCTGGTACATACCTGGTACTTACCAGGGTATTGGGTCTGTATGTATGTGTTGCTGCTGGACAAATATTAAAGTACTTTAAAACAATTTGTACAACTTTTAAGTTCTGTTTGATTGACAGCTCATACCTGCAGCTTGGTGCCGATCCACAACGATCATCACTGAGATCAAATGAAACAGAAACAGAATTGATCATAAATATTTTTTATATTATCAGACATTTATTAAACTTCACCCTGCAGGAATTGATTAAAAACACTGTTTAGTTTGGATGTATGAGATTAATTTAAAAGGTTTTATGTAATGTGAATGTATGCAAGAAAGTAATGTTTGCAGAAAATAAGAATAGATAAAGTAAGTCTTTAACTGAAAGTTAGACAAATATTATTATATTATCAAACTGAACAACTCTGCCAACTCAACAATTTAGACTTATTAACATTTTAAAGCATGTTTGAATAAATAAAACAGATAAAGTACTTCATATGTGTAACATAAGAAGGATAAACATTTAATCTGATTTATGTTCCAGCTTCAAAATTRAAATTAAAACTGTGACTTACAGAGAATAAAGCAGAGACATGCTGCCTTCATCATCCTGTGACTGCTGACTGAGAAAGGACAGGAAATAAACTGAGAGATGAYATCAGAAAACACAGATTAAACCCTTAAATCAAAATTACTAAAAATGTGGAATTAAATATGGATTCACGTACAAAAAGACGTTCAATCAAATAAAAACACACATAAAAATAATAAGAATTTTTATTGTTCTTCTTATTTTATTGGCTTCTTATTTTGAACAAGTCAGTTCATCCATTTTGCTGCAGGTTGATTCGTGCGCCCTCTGGTGGACGGGGATGGGAAGGCATGAACCGGAAGCAGCAACTCTCGCGATACGTGACGTGACTTTGATTTGTCTGAGATCTGAACAAACAGCGGGCTGAAAACATGACCCAAACTCCATCTGTAAGTCATTTTACTTTATGTCACTCACTCTTTGGTCACATTTGGGTAATTTTATGTTAAATTAAACGAGTTTATCACGTGTGTTTACATGTTTTCTGCTCTTTTCTGTAAATTAACTATAACAAATAGTATGTTTAACTAAATAAAAACACTTGTTTTTATTGACTTAACTGAGTTGCCGATCTGTATCACTTATTATTGCCCAGTATACTGCGAAACTGTTTTATTTGTGTCTGTTAGCAGCATATGTCTTAAACAACTGATAAAAGTTTTATATGCAGGACATAACCTGATTCAAGATGGCCGCCGCAGCCAGTTCACCATAAAGCACTCTTAATAATAATAATTTAAACAGATATTGATCTAATGTGTTCCGGTTGTAGCTGAGATTATCCCTCAAAACATCATTTAAATGGATTGAATAGGATGTTTGTTTTAAATTATACCTTTAACTGTTTAAAACCTGCTCTGTTGGATTGTTAGATAAATACAGTAAATACCCTATATATATA
>NW_013952734.1:124330-126769 GCF_001266775.1 Austrofundulus limnaeus
ATGAATGGATGAACAGAACCTCAAACCTGTAGGTCTTATTTTCCCTCCTCTCTTTCAGTCATCGTCTCTAATCTCTGTATTATTTCCCATAATGCTCCTGGTCTGTGTTTAATCCCTCCTGACCCTGTTGGAGGAGGAGCAGAGGGAGGAGAAACACTCAGCTGATCTCAGCTGCAGAGATCACACAACCAAACTGGGATTCTGGATTATTTCTTTCATCTGGACTCATGGATTAAATCATTCTGCTCTCTACTTCTTTTTATTTTTATCTTTCTATCTATATTTTTATAACGTCACAAGGAAGAAAAATCATAATTTAGCTGCTGTTGTAGTCTTTAACATGGATGGTGCGTTCAGGTGCAGGTAGGAAGGGTTGTAAACAGGATTATATTCAGACTACAGAACCAAAACTTCAGTTTGTTTTATTATAAAACTCTTTATTCTGCTGGGATTTAATCATTTTAGAGACTTTTTTTATGTTTTTAATGTGATGGTTTTGAAAAGCAAACAGAAAAAGGATCTGACAGTAAATTAAATTAAAATAAAAAGTAGCAGGAAGCAGAGCAGACGTCATTTCTATCAGAATATTAAGAGTTTATCTTTAATTTTCTGGGATTGATTAGATTATTTATAATTTTATCATTAAATTATTACATTTAGTTCCTGGATTTAACAGATGGGAAGGGAAACATTTTCAAATAAACACCTTAAAGAGCAGAAGTCGTGATGCAGAGAGCGATGGCGTCCTTCACCGAGTGTCTCCGTCCACCTGGAGACAACAGCTCCGCCTCTGGACAGGTAGAGAATCACACAGGAAGTAAATAAAACTTTTTACAAATTTGTCTTCAACACCTGTTTAATTTACATATTTAATATTTAAATCAGAGTTTCTCGTTCAGCTGAACTTATTTCTTATTTTTGAGTTAATTTAAAAAAAAAAGAAACTAGCTGATCTTTTCTGTGTATGTTGTTTGGAATTGAATGAATGAATGAATGAATGAATGAATGAATGAATGAATGAATGAATGAATGAATGGAATAAAAACAGATTTAAATGTAAGGAGAGTTTTCCCCCTCAGCTGTTTGTGTGAATGTTTGACGAGGATCAGCTCGTAATCCTTTTAAAGCTTCTTGTTTTGATTGAGAAAGATCAGCTCGGCGTGTGTTCACACGTCAAACTGTTGCACAAAATGTTTAGCTGCAAGCCAGGAAATGTGTGTGTTTGTTAGAAATACAAACTTGTGTGTTTGGAAATCAGCTCCAACACATCTGCAAGAAGTTTGCAAACCTTCCTAAAATGACCAAACTGCATTTATGAACTGAAATCAGCCGAAACGTGTAAAAATATTTTAAAGTATCAAACATTTTGACAATAATTGTGGTTTTGAAGTTCACTCTGAGCATCTGGATGTTTTTATCTGTGTTCAGTTTATTTTGATCTCCGTTCTGCTCCCGATGCTTTTTAACTCGTGGMGTTAATCCTCCCTGCTTCTGTGTTTCTGGTTTATGGGTTTGACCCGGTTCTGGTGTATCTGTATCAACATTTGTGAGGTGTTTGCTGGAGTTAAAGTACCCCWGACATTAAATGTTTRTAATAAATATGAAAGCGTTTTTGGAAAGATAACATTAATAACATGTTGTGAACAATAATTCACGCCGCTTAAATGAACAGTTGTTGAGATATTGGCATGAGAAGAAACAGGAAGTGATGTCAAAGGGGAGTGTCTGCATGTAAACAGAGCGTTGTTAGAATAACTAACAACACAGACTTTATCTGAGCCGAGTTCAGAAGAAAATATGTCATGTGGTTAAAATCATGTATTATGTCAAGTTTCAATGTTTCATTGACTTTTTGTATTTGAAGGACATGCACGTCCAGGTATTTTAATTCACTTTAATTTGTTTTAATAAAAACAAACAGGTTTGATAAAGCCAAACTCCCACAAACAAACAAACAAACACAAACGCTCATTATGTCCCATTCTATGGGATGATATGAGGGCCAAAATTAAGACTATTGCACAACCAGTGGTTCCTACCTCCTTGTAGCAGGAGGCTATATCTATTCCTAACCAGTTATTGATCTGATTAATGATAGGCTGACACTGCTAACTGAGCAGCTGGTGCTGGTAACTGAGAAGGAGACTATTCATTTGTGTTAGGAAAGGCTGGCGACTAGCATGGATAAACTTTTGCTTGCTTTGAATAGGATAGTAAGCATGGATAAGCTGGCATTAGCGTTGAAGAGGCTAGCGACTAGCATGGATAAGCTGGCATTAGCATTGAAGAGGCTAGCGACTAGCATGGATAAGCTGCATTAGCATTGGAAAGGCTAGCGACTAATATGGATAAGCTGACATTAGCATTGGAGAGGCTAGTTATTAGCATGGATAAGCTGCATTAGCATTGGAGAGGCTAGCGACTAGCATGGATAAGCTG
>NW_013952734.1:130259-139078 GCF_001266775.1 Austrofundulus limnaeus
TTTTGCTACTTTTAGTTAGTGTTCTGCTACTTTTAAGTAGTATTTTGCAATTTTAGCTGGGGTTTTGTTACTGTTCCGTAACATTTTGCTACTTTTAACTGTTTTTCTTTTAAATAACGTTTAGCCACTTTTAACTAGTGTTTTGCTACTTTTAGCTAGCGCCTTGCCACTTGTAGCTAGCAATTTGTTACTTTTAACTAGTGTTTTGCTACTATTAACAATCTGTTACTATTAACTAGTGTTTTTCTTCTTTTAGCTCGCATTTATCTACATTTAAGAGGTGGTATGCTACTTATAGCTAGCGCTTTGTTASTTTTAGCTACTGTTTTGCTACTTCAAACTAGTGTTTTGCAACATTTAGCTTTCAGCTGGCCTTTTTCCACTTTAGCTTTTAGTTTCAATTTCACTATTAGCTTTAAGCCAAGCTACTTTGACAGTTTAGCTAGCCTTTTACTTTTACTACCTTTAGCTTGTTTTTTTTTTGATAAATTTAGCTTCTAGTTAGTCTTGATAGTTTTTCTATTTTACTTAGTGTGTTGCTACTTTTAGCCAACTGTTTTGTTATTTTAAGCAAATATTTTGTTACTTTTGGTTTCTAGCTACCATTTTGCTACTGTTAGCTTTTAGCTTGACAGCTTTAGCTTGCTACTACTAGTTTCTGCAGTCATTCGGCTCTCGCTGTTCAAACTGTTTTAGAGCAGAAAWTCTTTTTTGCTTGTCTTGTTTGCTTTCATGATTCGTTCTGGTTGTTTTATTTTGATTCTAACTAACCTGTCATTCATATGTCACTCATTTGCCGCACAGCTGCAGTTTATTTTTTGTTTTTGTTTTTATTGTCTGTTTAAAAGATTTAATTATCTTTACATACTTTTAATAAATGTCAGGTTGAGGTAAATGAACAGATTTATAAGGTTTTTAATGTTTCTAAAGCTAAAACAAAATTATGCTGTGCGGGGTCGTAGGGCTCCTTGCAGCACATATCTGGGTTGTAAACATGCAGGGAAACTGGCATCACGCCATGCTGGACTTTTATTTTTATAAACTTTGTTTCCGTCAGGACGATGGATGGCGTCCACGAGGTTGGCGAGGTGATGGCTTCCCGTCTGCAGGTGAAGGAGGAGGACGGAGACAAAACACGTCCTGAAGACAAGGTTGAGAGCATTTGTTTGTCTCAGATGTGACAYGCTGCAGAGGTGTCACAGTTAGAGGCCTGTGGTTTCCTCTCAGGGTTTTTACTGTGAGTCATGACTTGGCTAATTTCAGGCAGTTTAAATATGACAACAGGAAACCAAAAGGACAGCTCAGGTCTYGAAGACAGGACTATTTTCTGTCCTTTCGTCTGATGTTGGATGTTCTATTTTCTTCTCGTTTCAGGGTGGCAGTCTTTATGGCTCTCTCCACAGCTCAGTTCAYGACAGAGACAACGGTCCAATGATGAGAGCCGGTGAGTCCCACGTCCTCCTGTCTCTGTAAGACATGTCCCTCCTCACTTGGTACTAACTCGTGTGCAGCTCTGTGTTCTCAGGTGTGCAAGGTGTACCGGTTCCAGACGGAGGATCACAGGTGGCTGCTGGTCCGGGAGCAGATGTCGGAGACACCGCTGTCCATCACTGTCCCCAAACAGCTGCTGAGCGCGCTCGTTCAAGAACATGCCAACAGGTGAAGCTCCTTTAGAAACCCATCAAAAAGTGAGGCTCGTTCAGGAACAGGCTGACAGGTGAGGCTCGTTCAAGAACACGCCGACAGATGAGGCTCGTTCAAGAACACGCCAACAGGCGAGGCTCCTTTAGAAACCCGTCGAAAAGTGAGGCTCGTTCAAGAACACRTCAACAGGTGAGGCTCGTTCAAGAACACRCCAACAGGTGAGGCTCGTTCAAGAACAYGCCAACAGGCGAGGCTCGTTCAAGAACACGCCAACAGGTGAGGCTCCTATAGAAACCCATTGAAAAGTGAGGCTCTTTCAAGAACAGGCCGACAGGTGAGGCTCGTTCAGGAACAGGCCGACAGGTTAGGCTCGTTCAAGAACACGCCGACAGGTGAGGCTCGTTCAAGAACACGCCAACAGTCGAGGCTCCTTTAGAAACCCATCGAAAAGTGAGGCTCGTTCAAGAACACGTCAACCTGTGAGGCTCGTTCAAGAACACGCCAACAGGTGAGGCTTCTTCAAGAACTCACCAACAGGTGAGGCTCATTCAGGAGCAGGCCAAAAGGTGAGGCTTGTTCAAGAACAGGSTGACAGGTGAGGCTCGTTCAGGAGCAGGCCGAAAGGTGAGGCTTGTTCAAGAACAGGCTGACAGGTGAGGCTCGTTCAGGAACAGGTCGACAGGCGAGGCTCCTTTAGAAACCCATTGAAAAGTGAGGCTCGTTCAAGAACACGCCAGCAGGTGAGGCTCGTTCAAGAACACGCCAGCAGGTGAGGCTCATTCAAGAACACGCCAACAGGCGAAGCTCTTTTAGAAACCCATCGAAAAGTGAGGCTCATTCAAGNCGTTCAAGAACACGCCAGCAGGTGAGGCTCATTCAAGAACACGCCAACAGGCGAAGCTCTTTTAGAAACCCATCGAAAAGTGAGGCTCATTCAAGAACACGCCAACAGATGAGGCTCGTTCAGGAACAGGCCGACAGGTGAGGCTCGTTTAAGAACACCCGACAGGTGAGGCTCATTCAAGAACACGCCAACAGGTGAGGCTCCTTCAAGAACACGCCAACAGGTGAGGCTCCTTCAAGAACACACCAACAGGTGAGGCTCGTTCAGGAGCAGGCCGACAGGTGAGGCTTGTTCAATAACAGGCCGACAGGTGAGGCTCGTTCAGGAACAGGCCGACAGGCGAGGCTCCTTTAGAATCCCATTGAAAATTGAGGCTCGTTCAAGAACATGCCAACAGGTGAGGCTCGTTCAAGAACACGCCAACAGGTGAGGCCCGTTCAAGAACACGCCAGCAGGTGAGGCTCATTCAAGAACACGCCAACAGGCGAAGCTCTTTTAGAAACCCATCGAAAAGTGAGGCTCATTCAAGAACACGCCAACAGATGAGGCTCGTTCAGGAACAGGCCGACAGGTGAGGCTCGTTTAAGAACACCCGACAGGTGAGGCTCATTCAAGAACACGCCAACAGGTGAGGCTCCTTCAAGAACACGCCAACAGGTGAGGCTCCTTCAAGAACACACCAACAGGTGAGGCTCGTTCAGGAGCAGGCCGACAGGTGAGGCTTGTTCAATAACAGGCCGACAGGTGAGGCTCGTTCAGGAACAGGCCGACAGGCGAGGCTCCTTTAGAATCCCATTGAAAATTGAGGCTCGTTCAAGAACATGCCAACAGGTGAGGCTCGTTCAAGAACACGCCAACAGGTGAGGCCCGTTCAAGAACACGCCAACAGGTGAGGCTCGTTCAAGAACATGCCAACAGGCGAGGCTCGTTCAAGAACACGCCAACAGGCGAGGCTCCTTTAGAAACCCATCGAAAAGTGAGGCTCGTTCAAGAACACGCCAACAGGTGAGGCTCGTTCAAGAACACGCCAACAGGTGAGGCTCGTTCAGGAACAGGCCGAAAGGTGTGGCTCGTTCAAGAACATGCCAACATGTGAGGCTCGTTGAAGAACATGCCAACAGGYGAGGCTCCTTTAGAAAACCATMGAATTGTGAGGCTCGTTCAAGAACACGCCAACAGGCGAGGCTCATTCAAGAACACGCCAACAGGCAAGGCTCCTTTAGCAACCCATCGAAAAGTGAGGCTCGTTCAAGAACACGCCAACAGGTGAGGCTCGTTCAAGAACACGCCAACAGGTGAGGCTCGTTCAAGAACTCACCAACAGGTGAGGCTCCTTCAAGAACACACCAACAGGTGAGGCTCGTTCAGGAGCAGGCTGACAGGTGAGGCTCGTTCAGGAACAGGCCGATAGGTGAGGCTCCTTTAGAAAACCGTTGAAAATTGAGGCTCGTTCAAGAACACGCCAACAGGTGAGGCTCCTTCAAGAACACACCAACAGGTGAGGCTCGTTCAGGAACAGGCCGATAGGCGAGGCTCCTTTAGAAACCCGTTGAAAATTGAGGCTCGTTCAAGAACACGCCAACAGGTGAGGCTCGTTCAAGAATACGCCAACAGGCGAGGCTCGTTCAAGAACACGCCAACAGGCAAGGCTCCTTTAGAAACCCTTCGAAAAGTTAGGCTCGTTCAAGTACACGCCAACAGGTGAGGCTTGTTCAAAAACACGCCAACAGGTGAGGCTCCTTCAAGAACACACCAACAGGTGAGGCTCGTTCAGGAGCAGGCTGACAGGCTCATTCAAGAACAGGCCGACAGGTGAGGCTCGTTCAGGAACAGGCCGACAGGCGAGGCTCCTTTAGAAACCCATTGAAAAGTGGGACTCGTTCAAGAACACGCCAACAGGCGAGGCTCCTTTAGAAACCCATTGAAAAGTGGGACTCGTTCAAGAACACGCCAACAGGCGAGGCTCCTTTAGAAACCCATTGAAAAGTGAGGCTCGTTCAAGAACACGCCGACAGGTGAGGCTCCTTCAACAACACACCAACAGGTGAGGCTCGTTCAGGAACAGGCCGACAGGTGAGGCTCGTTCAAGGACAAAAAGGTGAGGCTCGTTCAAGAACACGCCGACAGGTTTGGCTCGTTCAGGAACTGGCCGACAGGTGAGGCCCGTTGTTCTCAGTCATTTTTGAGGAGGAGCTGAAAATAATAAGAATTATCATTTTGAAGTTAAACAAAAGTTGATTTTGTTTCTGAAGTTAGATTTTATAAAAACAAACATTTTGTTTCTGCCACTCAGAGTCTCGGAGGTGAAGGAGCTCGGTGACCTTTCACCCCATTGGGATGGTCTCCGCCATGATGTCATCGACCACTGTAGCCGTCTGATTGGCTGCTACCAGGAGACATCAGCCGAGCTCGACAAACTCTCAGGTGAGGGTTTTTTACGCTCCTGTAAAGTTTTTAAACTCATTTCAGAACGTTTTAAAGATCTTTTATAGTTTTCTTTTCTCCTCCTGATAAAATGTTTTTACTTCAATCAGCTTCGTCGTGTTTCAAGTCCAGCAGCAGTAAGTCCGACAGACACCTGCAGTTTGTTCCCACCAACCTGCACTCTCAGAGGATGGAGGTCAAAGGTCCCGACAGCTCAGGTAACATCCTGCAGCTGTTTTCAACCAAACTTCTGCAGGCCTCATGCTGTTTCAGCTGTTCATAAACCTAAACAGTCGGCTCGTTCAGGAGATGGGTGCTCTGAGTTTTGGATTATTTAACTGATAAAAATTTCTAAATATTTAGCTTTATTTACAAATATTTCTTCAAAGTTTTCTTTGACACCTGCTTTAGCTTGCTTGTTTTCATTTCTTAAGATACTTTTTAATTTTAACAACAATTCTGCTACTTTTAGACAAACTAAGCCTTTTGGTTCTTTCAATTATAAGCAAGGTTTTAGCAAGTTCTGGCTACTAGCTAGCCGTTCATTAATTTGGCTAGGTTTTTGCCACTTGTAGCTAGTTTTTGATACTTTTAGCTTTCATTTTCTATGTTTTATTTTTTATTTTTGTATCTTCATTTTATGCTGTAATAGTTGGTGTAAATTGTGAAGCGCTTTGGTCAACTGCTCTTTCCTTAAATGTGCTCTACAGATAAAATTGACATTGACAACATTTAGCTACATTTGGCTTACAGCCAACCTTTTGCTACTTTTAATTTTTTGCCGTGTTTACAGAGGTTTTAGCTACAAGTTAGCCTTTTGTTACTTTAGCTGGGTCTTTGCTGCTTCTAGCTAGTTTTGGATTCCATTAGCCACACTTTTGCTACAATTAACTGAAGACAGCAATTAGCTATTTGAAGCTACTAGATATTGTTTTGCTACCTTTGGTGCGTAGCTAACACCTTTGATACATTTAGCTGTAAGGGAGTGTTTTTTTTCTCATTAGTTTATAGCTAGTTTTCTGCTTTTATTTTATAAAATTTTTCTTTTGCTTTAACTATTTAGTTGGTAGCTTCTTTAGCAAACTTAAGAAAAGTTCTTCGCCTGTCAGTGTTCACGCTTTAGTTTATCATTCTCTTTTTCAGGTGTTTCATGTGTTTGACGTTAGGTGTTTTTTTTTACATTTTTAGCTTTTTAAAATTTTTATACGTTTTCAGGTGTTTTTATACGTTTTCAGGTGTTTTAGATGATTTATATATTTTCAGGTGTTTTAGATGATTTATATGTTTACAGGTGTTTTATATGTTTTTATATATTTTCAGGTGTTTTATATGATTTATATATTTACAGGTGTTTTTGTATATTTTCAGGTGTTTGGTATGAGGTCATCACTTTCGGCGCTCCGGCTGATCACCACCAGGCGTTTAAACATGGCGGCCTGAAGAGACTCCTGAGGAAACACCACAAAGAGAGGTGACCTCCTTCTCTCTCATCATTTATCTGTTTATTCCTGCCTGTCAGTTAATCTGTGTAATCTCTGCTGCGTCAGGATTAGACTCGGTTTTATAGATTAACAGAAATATTTCAGGAATCACTCAGATCATGTGTTTGTGGAAGAGCAGCCAACATATCTTTAGATTTAAAACAAGCTTCTCTTATTGAATTTTATTTTTCCCATCATAATTGTCTTTACAGAACTGTGCAAAAGTCTTAATCCAACAATAATTTTAAAATATATTTTTGACAGAACTCTTCTTCATCCCCCGAGTTAAAGAAAGGTTATTTGAATGATTTCATGCCTCCACCACAGCTCTTTACTCTCTCTACAGCTCCGTCTCGTATTCTCAGGATGAGAGCTGCAGAGCGAAGGAGCTGCTGGCCAGCGTCGCCCGGCTGCAGCCTCTGATCTTCGGCCTCGCCGAGGAGCTGCTGTCCGTCTCCTCGGAGCAGGACATCTCCCGGCTGCAGGAGGTGCTGGACACTTTRATGCAGGAGGTGAGGCAAGGCGTAGAATCACAGCTGACAGAGATTATCAGACACAAACGATTCCATCCCTCTGATCCCAGACCACACAGTTCATACACGCCCTGAAGGACGAGCTGGTTAAAAACACCCTGCTCGACATCCACCGTCACTACGCCGCCGCCGCCGGCTGCCACGCCCACAGCAACGGTCTGGTCTGTGAGAACTCGCCGACGGACCAGGAGGACGAGTACGACGAGGAGGAGTGGGCAAGTTTTAGACCTCAGCTTCAGTGGGCCGTTTTATACCGTTACAGCTTTTATATGTGTGTGTGTGTGTGTGTGTGTGTGTGTGTGTGTGTGTGTGNGTGTGTGTGTGTGTGTGTGTGTGTGTGTGTGTGTGTGTGTGTGTGTCTCTGCAGGACAGAGTGTGGGCGAACGTCGCCAAGAGTCTGGACTGCATCATGATCATGGTCGACCGGCTGCAGGAGCGAGAGCGCCACCTGCAGGAGCAGACGTCCCTAGAACCTCAGGAATCCACGCTGGACACTAAACCTCAGAACACCGGTGGGATAAAATAAACGGTTCTGAGCCTCCTGAAGCTTTGAAGAAAAACTCTTTGAGTTTCCTTCAAGTTAAAGAGAACATCCACCTCTTTCAGTTCTGGAGAACAGGAGACTAGCTTCTAAAATTATTCAAATCCAACCTCAGCTGAACAAAAACACAACAGACTTCACCTCGTTTTTTTTAAATAAACAAATAAATTCATAAAAGATTTTTTTTCTATGAGTACTCTGAACCCTGAGTCCTAAATTAAACTAGCTGAAACTGATATACTGAAGCTAAACGCAGCAGAACACTAGCTAAAAGTTACAGTAGCTAAATGCTAACTCAAAGTAGTAAAACAATAGGTGAATGCTAAAAATCACTAAATGCTAACAAAAGATTGTTGGCTAATAACTAAAAATAAACAAAACACTAGCTAAAAGTAAAATATGCAAGTTAATAGCACCAAATGTTTAGCTAAGAGTAACAAAATAACAAAATGCTAGCTTAACGCTAGAAGTAACAAAGTATAAATTAATGCAAAAACAGTAAAAATATAACAAAAAGTAGAAAATGTCAGTGAATAGCCCCAAAAAGTTAGCTAAAACTCAAAAGTGCTAACTAAAAGCTAGAAGTAATAAAACATGAGGCAAATGCAAAAACTAATTGCATTCAAAAAAGTAGAAAATGCTTGTCAAAAGCACCAAATGGTTAGCTAAAAGTCAAAAGTAGCAAAATCTAAGGTGATTACAAAAACAAATAAAYGTTTGCAAAATGTTGGCTAATAGACAAATGTAGCAAAATATGAAAAAAATATGAAAGCCAAAAGTAGTAGAAGACTTAAAAACTTAAAAGTTGTAAAACACTAGCTAAAGATTGTCTAAAATTTTCTAATGATTATGTAATAGCCTGAAGTTTCAAAGGATAGCTAAAAGATAAAAGTAGCAGAACTGTCGCTATAGAAGACAGAAAAAAGCCAACAGCTCAAGAAGTTTTTGTCATTTAAGAAACCTTAATGTATTTATGTGGGGAAAATATCTGAAAATTAATTAAAATAGTTTTTAAATGTATAAAAAATACAAAAAGCTAAAGCTTTAAGCTAAACATAAAGCTAAAGTTACAGCAGCCGTCTGAGGGTTTTTATGTGTAAATGATCAGAAACCATGTAGAATGGGTTAGACTGCATAAAACCTGCAGAACAATATAAACCAGGTAATTAGTGAGAACGATGACTCAGCGTTCACAATGCTGACTCACCTTTGACATGTATTTTTCCTCACCCAGGAGACATTTCAATATAACAAATCAACTCACTTTTCTAAACAAACCCCTTGATATTGTCACTTCCTACAAATATCTTGGAATTACTTTGGATTCTCATTTGACTTATCGTGATCATGTA